>NC_090733.1:157876919-157894419 GCF_036898095.1 Palaemon carinicauda | reverse complement strand
ATCTCGACACCCTGTTCGATTACGTTGAACTGTTAGTTTAATATACATGCATAATTCTCTCTCTCTCTCTCTCTCTCTCTCTCTCTCTCTCTCTCTCTCTCTCTCTCTCTCTCTCTCTCTCTCTCTCTCTCTCTCTCTCTCTCTCTCATTTTATCCCACGATCGTTGCATTGCAATAATGTGTTAGACTGTGATTTTCACTGCTACCATCGGTAGTACTGAACCTGTACGACCCAAGCAAGGCTCACGCCGATTCACATCTTGTTCATTATAGTTTATATATAATGACTGTTGGAGACTTTCCTTTATAACAGCATGTAGCATGTTCCAGCAATAGTGAAGCCTAGTTTATTCAGATATATATATATTTTTTAATATCCCATATGTTATAGCAAACTAGAAAAAAATATCTTGGAAATGTATATTTCCAATATGTTTTTGAAACAACTTTTTTATTATCTGAATAGATTCTCAAATTTACTGAATATTTCCAGAAAATTTTACTTCAAGACCAGCAAAATAAAATTTTAATAGGATTTCACCGCGTGAGTATGTAAACTGTTCCTTTGCATTTGATATATTCTATATACTTCCATTTTCAATCGAGTTTATCCATTAGTCATTCCGGTCACGACTAACAGATAAATGGAGGGAGAAAGGAATTACGAAGGGAAAGCCCAATGGGCGATTCTCTCTTTTCAACGGAAATGATAACGCATTTTATTTTGTCACAATGCTAAGATTGAGGTAAGACCAATCAAATTTAGTGGCGTTTACTCTTTCACGTCATTATATGTTTGATATTTGTCATGTAAAGAATGTCCGCAACCAAAATGCTCCTGATTTCCCTCTTATTCCATTTTATCCATTTCTACATCGAGACTATATTTGATCAGGAACTGATATCTATTAGACTAATATTTAAGACGCATGTCAAATGAAATTTAAATGAGTTTTATTTTTTGGGATGGTAATTTCATTGGGAAAATGAAATCTATGTTTCTCTTGGATGTCAAAATGACAACAAATTGATTTTATTTCATTGATTGCGTTGTATAATACATCACGTCTTATGGTGGAATAATGTGTTATGATGCATGCTTTAGACTTTCAGCTTGTAGCATCCTCCTTTTCCAACTAGGGTTGTAGCTTGGATATGAGTAATAATAAAAATAAAAATCAAGTTTTAACGATACAGAATAAATAAGCCCACATTGCTCATATCTGAAAGATGAATCAGGATGAATAGATTTCATATATTTTCTATATATGTTGAGACATGCTCAGTTAAACAAGCTCACATATCTACCTTAAAAGCCCAAGGTTTACGGGCTGCCTAAGGCAAGAGCCCGTGTCTTACACAATGGTAAGGCAATCTGACAAACAGACAGACAGCCCAAGGAAAATTGCTACATCATATGAGAAATAATGTTAGAGGAAGGTACACCATTAGACGCTCTAGTCTGTATTACAAATAATTGAGTTATCATTTGTTCTTCAGTCGAATGTTTCTTGATTGCCTAACTATGAAGTTTACTCGATACAAGTTGTACCTGTAACGGAACTGTTAAAGCCCTTTCAAATGTTATTTAAGATACAATAAAAACAATTGATAAAATTTCAAATATTTTTATCCTCGTTAATTGAATCAATAATAATGATGACTTTGCATTCAGGGTCTAGTTTGACTTCGTTTAAAAAAAAAATCCACGAAGAATTAGATGTTGATGTTTTTAGATATTTTTCTTTACAGTCTGGAATATTTCAAAGTAGGCGTTTAACATACAACTTTTTATAAAGACAAATTATGTAAAAGAAAACATCAAAGGGAATAAGCTAGCATGAACCATATACCGGAATTATCTTTTTACTTTATTTTAACATTTTATGGTTATATCCTCATCATCCATCCCATCTTCATGTTATTTCCTGATGCAGGTCAACGGATTTGCAATTGGGAGATGGTTGAAAAACTTCATACCGAATTTCTGATTTTACATGTTGGTAGAAGAATTTTTTCCCCAATAAAATGTGATTCGAAAATAGTTTTACATATTTTTCTCGGTCTTTTGAACATGTAGCACTTCAAGGAACATGCCACGTGTGTGTATGTTTTCTGATAGAGGTAAATTTACTTTGGATATTGATAAGAAAATATTTCCATTTATATCATGTATTTTAATCATTAAGTCAGACATCTCAAACATATGATACATTTGATTTTAGAGACGAATGGTGTTATGTGAAGTTGATATTCAAAACCTATTGTCATGGAAAAACAATATAATATCAGTGTGCGAAACAAATATTATAATTAGAGAATAGTTTTTGAAAAATACTTTAGAAAATATAGAAAATAGAACAGAAAGTAATCCTTATAAAATTAGTAATAGAACAGAAAGAAATACAATTGATAGCCAGAAATGTCTTTAGAAGTTTACATTCGGAAAGGATGCAAATTGTCGACAGACATTAGTATTTTGTTTTGTGGCAGGAAAAACGAAAGAAATTGCTTTACTGATGATGGTTATTTACTTGACTTACTATTCACCAAAGGAGGCTCACGGATGGACGGAATACAAGAAGGGCTTTTGTTTGTCTCGTTATATTTTCCTCATTTTTGCTCTTGTTTGTTGTTATTTCAACAACACTGGATTTTGCACTTGTTTGTATCTTAAGAAATAATGTTATTTTGATGTCTATACTCGTCTCTTGTACTTTAGCAATGCAAATATTCTGTTGAAATTGTGTGGGGATTCGTCTGCGTTAGAAGATGCGGGGTGGTGGTAGCGCCTTCCATGTGGAGTTTCTTATTCTATGCCATTACTTTGGTGCTAACAATGCTAATTCCTTGTTCATATTTCAATACTTAACAACTCTATTATTAATTGATGTCTTGTTTGGAAAAGTTCCATAACTTAACCGAGGGAAAATTCATCTAAAAAAATTACTTCTCGGGGAAAAAATAAATTTCTTGTCTATAACCATATCCTCCAACACTTTGATCATCGTCATTCAAATGTCCTCACCGCCTGTGAAGAAATTAGTTCATCCTTGGGACTCGATTCTTCCGCTGAAAAGCTTAGCCCTTCTTGCAAACTTACCAATGGGAGAAAAGGGAAGAGGGGAAACGAAGAAGAGGCCGGAAATGAATGGGAGGTGGGGAATGGCACTGAGGAAATAGAGGAGGGTGAAGAGAATAAAAGATACAAGGAATGTAAAAAAATGAAGAAAATAATGAAAGGCACAGTGCAGAACAAGATGAAAGGAAGCTATAAGATAAGAGGAGAATGAGTAAGGTATAAGTTGCTGGGGTAGAAGGAGGAGGAGGAGAAGAAGCGAAACGAATGAGATGTCCTCTCTCCCCACCCCATGGCTCCTTAATGCGGTGGGTGTCCAAGCAATATCCTGTTGAAATAAGATCTTCAGAAAACTTCTGATTGCCTCTATTACCAGTACACAAAAGGCTATTGAATGCAAGAATCCCAGTCAAATGGACGGAGGTTGGTCGGGCATTCATGAAAACAGGAGAGAGAGAGAGAGAGAGAGAGAGAGAGAGAGAGAGAGAGAGAGAGAGAGAGAGAGAGAGAGAGATGCGGCAGGGATATGTGGAAAGAAGGGAAGAAAGAGATAAGGAAAGCTATATTCTGTGATTGCTGCGAAGGACATTTTTAGCGTCTGATTTATACCAGGCAGCGAAGACTTTGGAAGTAGGAGGAGGAATGTCGCAGAGTTCACGGTTCACGTTCTCCCTGAGGAGATGGAGGGAAAAAGTTTCCGAATGAGAGAAAGAAAGAGTTAGAAGCTAAAACGATGATAAGACGGAGGCTCACGGTGTCTTTATTTTGCTCGCCGCCAAGAATATGAGACGGTGTGAAAGTTAGGGGGAAACAGATTGTTATTACTGCTGTCATTTTAATTGTTTTCATTGTTTTTTTAGTGCCCTTACTGATGTTATGGTTGTCATCGGTCGAGGTTTTTGATAGGATGTGTAACTGTCTGTTTCATATTTCTATTTTCGTCTAGGAACCAAATTTCTAATAGTTTTAAACTATATACTATACAGAATTTGAATTGAATTTTTGTATTTCTACTGGAACTCATGTGTTTTGAAGTAAAACTAACAATCATATTGCAATATTTAGGATGTTCTTCATAAAGGTGTAGTACTTAGGGCAGGATTAAAAGTTTGATCATTTAAGAATGACACAGGCCATTGATAGATATAATGCATGATATATTGGGGCTGCAAAATTTTCATGACGACGATTAGGACAAATTCATATTTGCAATCATTGTTCATTCAAAATTTTCAAATAGCCTGGAACCTTTAGACATAATTAGACATTAAAGGTTCACTGAATGATTTGTTATACATGATAAGTTTAAATAGAAATTAACCCAAAAGAATAAATAACGCATCACAGGTTGGACTTGACCGAGTCAGAAAACCCATTTCAATAGACTGACTTACTCCATAACGGCACTAGCATCACATTAAAAGGAAATACTGCGTACGATTAGTTAAAGGGGGAGATGCGAGGCTTGAAGAATACTATTGTTTTCCAAACTAGTATTTTTGAAATAAATGAAGGTAGAGCAAGGTAAATATAAAATATTTTGAAACTTTTACCTTCCCCACCTAGGCACATTGAGTTTATTTAGGCTAATAGAACGAAATTTAAAGATCTGTATAAAAAACGTTGTCTTATATTCTGCAGCTTATTGACAGCTTTCCATCTGGGGAAATAGAGTATAATTAACGTAAAGTGTCTCCATTTCTAAACCATAAGAAGAATGATTAACCCTTTCAGCTCTTTTTATTTCATTTTATGACATATCATGGAAGCGGCATCAATTATTTAGTTTTCTATTTATGATGATCAGGAGACAATAATTTCTTGAATGATTTTAGTTCTTTTTCGTAATTTCAAAATACATTTTCGTTATCATTCTTTTTTCTAATGTATGGTAGGAGAATGAGTTTCTTTTTTGGGGGGGTGGGGGGGGACGCAATTTATTTCGCAAACGTAGGAACATGTAATGAGCGGCCTCTATGACTGAAGCATGCAGCAGTCCATGATGTTGATTGGGGGATCAATCTTGGTTTAATGCCCATCAGATCATCCGTTTTTATATGGGCATCCTTATCAACTGGTATCAAGAAAATGGGCAGGGTTAGCAACCTCACCCCTAGAAGCCTTGTACCATTCTAATGTCCTCCTCCTCCTAAGGTGAAATATTTCAGTGGTGAAATATATATATATATATATATATATATATATATATATATATATATATGTGTGTGTGTGTGTGTGTGTGTGTGATGTATATATAAATATATATATATCTGTTTATACATAAGCATTTATATGTGTGTGTATTATGCCTTATGCATTAATTTTCACACGTACGTACATACATAGTCGAACATATCGGCATTAATGATCTTAGTATCAGTAAAGCTAGTAATGACCTGTATCTTTTTGTTTATTATTATTCAATATCCAATGCATTTGATAGGGCTTATTTTTCATCGTGTTTCTCTATTTGCCATGTCGTCGTGCCATGAACTAGTTTGGACTGTTTGCATCTGGCAGATGTAAGGCAAACATTTATGAAATTGATATATGAGTTTTGCGCTGCAAAACACACGTATTAGATAATAATAATGTATTTTTCTTCTCCTAGAATTATCGCTAGACGCGGAATAGGACAGGTTTTAGATATCCTTTCCTGTGTACTTCGTTATAATGTTCCCAGAAAGATATCTTGTTACAATGATGCTATAAAAAGTCAATATGAATAAGTTATGATAGTACTACAAGGTATTGTTTGCATTACCTTTCTACACTGGAGGCTGTCTTTGAGAATTATACCGACCTACAAAAAAAAAATCGACATCTAATGCGTTTTCCTCCGATCCTCCTTAAATCTATAGTTCATATCGTAGTTTTTAATTTCACACACACACACACACATATATATATATATATATATATATATATATATATATATATATATATATATATATATATATATATATATATATATATGTGTGTGTGTGTGTGTGTGTGTGTGTGTGTGTGTGTGTGTGTGTGTGTGTGTGTGTGTGGCGCACGAATGACTGTATGTATGTGTGCATAATTGTATCATAAAACTAGGATGATTGGTTGGAAAACGTTAATTTAATTTGCAACAATTTCAAAGGAGATATTCTTTCTCGCTTTCTGTTGCAGTTTGAAGGTTTCGATTTGCAATTATTCTTGATTAAACTTCAAGTTATTCCTTATCCAATCATATTGATTGGTAACGAGTCTAACGGCTGCCTAATCATTCTGAAGATTTTATTCAAATTGATTTTGCCAGAGTTTTCTAATACGAGTTCAAGGTAAACTAATCAAATCTTAAGACTCGGAATAGGACAGCTGTTACATATCCTTTCCTGTGTACTTCGATATAATATTCCAAAAATGATACCTTGCTACAATGATGATGTAAACAGCCAATATGAATAAGTTATGATAGTACTACAAGGTATTGTTTGCATTACTTTTCTGCAATGAAGGCTGTCTTTGAGAATTATACCGACCTACAAAAAAAATCGACATCTAATACGTTTTCCTCCGATCCTCCTTAAATCTATAGTTCATATCGTAGTTTTTAATTTCACACACACACACACACACACACACACACACACATATATATATATATATATATATATGTGTGTGTGTGTGTGTGTGTGTGTGTGTGTGTGGCGCACGAATGACTGTATGTATGTGTGCATAATTGTATCATAAAACTAGGATGATTGGTTGGAAAACGTTAATTTAATTTGCAACAATTTCAAAGGGGATATTCTTTCTCGCTTTCTGTTGCAGTTTGAAGGTTTCGATTTGCAATTATTCTTGATTAAACTTCAAGTTATTCCTTATCCAATCATATTGATTGGTAACGAGTCTAACGGCTGCCCAATCATTCTGAAGATTTTATTCAAATTGATTTTGCCAGTGTTTTCTAAAACGAGTTCAAGGTAAAATAATCAAATCTTAAGTTTTAAGCCTGAATGGATTAGAAAAAATACTAGCTATATATATATATATATATATATATATATATATATATATATATATATATATATATATATATATATATATATATATATATACTGTATATATATATACATTTATATATACATATGTATATATGTGTGTGTATATGTATGTAATATACTTATATATACAGTATATATATATATATATATATATATATATATATATATATATATATATATATATATATATACATACATACATATAGTTATAAGCCTGCTAACATAACTATTTCCAAGTAAGTGATATGCGTATTGTCTGCTCTACTGATGACATTTTGGTCTAAATGTTCATCATGTGAAGTGCCTAATGCTCAAGCAATAAAGAAATGCATTCGTTTTTATATAAATTCTGGTGGTACCGAATCTCATGCGCATATTGAAAGTCAAACGGTCGTAATTATATATATATATATAAATGAAAATCTGATGATTGATTTGCCATTTTGTCATGAAGTAGAAACAAAAACTGTGCAAAAAAAAAAAAAAAAAAAGATTAAAAACAATCAAACAATGCCATTGCTATACTCTACATTTATTTTGCATGAAAAAAGATATAATATCCTTTGTGCATAAAGTTGCAACCTTCAATTTAGTTTTATCTCATGTATTGGAGCCACTCAATAAGACTTCACCTGAGTAACTATATTTTGATATCTTTAAAACTTTTTATGTAATTAAAATTAATGCCTAAGGTACTGTGACGAACCTGATAATACCATTTTTCACGCAGGTTATTTAAATAGTAATATAAAGTTGAGCGATTTTTTGTCAGATTCCGCTTTTTCTTACATTCCCGATCACCAAAAAAAGAACATGGAAGAAACAACTACCATGCCCAATCATACTCCTTTGATTGATTTTCGTTCTCCTTTAGTTTAGAGTGGGTAATTTCAGTGCGTAACTTATATGGAATCCTTCTATTTTATTACTTCTCTTGCATGGCCATTAGGAAATTTGTCCCCTTTAATGAAAATAGCAAAACAAAGGTATATCAAAGTAAATAATCTCTCTTACTTTCTGAGTAAGCTTCGTTGCTTATCTTCTTAGCCTCCAAGTTGCAACATTGGTTATCGTCTTAAGAGACCGTGTCTGGCTGGAAGGACCAGGCTACATCAATAGCTTATCCTCTTGTTTGTTTTCTTGGGATATTTTGCTCTAGAATTCTTATTGTAGGATACCCAGAAATTGAGTAAAAATTTTCGTTTTGTGATTGGGCTCACGTTACCCAGTGAAAATTAAATAACACTGGTCTCTGCATTGCTGGCATTGTGATATGAGTTACATTGAATACATGATTTGCAAATAAGAATCGCAGAACAGTTTCTATTGTTGTATTACTTTCACGCTCTTATGTCTGGCAATGATACCTTTATCACCATTTTCAGAGAAAGTGGAGACTTGCCTATTATATCATATCAAACTAATTGAGCTGCTCTCCTTCAGTAACATGCAAATATTTATTAACATGTGCCGTGAATATTTTCTTACCAACTGGAAGTAATCGTAAATATCATTGGATATTTTTGGGGCGGTGCATAAGGCTCATGAAAATGCTTTTTTTTTGCTCCATGAGGGTAAGGTCCCCCAGTTCCAACATATCTGCCTTTAAGTGAGGCCAGAAATGTATAGGTATTGTTTCCCGCTTTCCTTCCGAAAGCTTTATAAGTAGTTGTCATAAACTTACTCTCATTTATTGCCTCTACACATAAAAACTCCATTTAAACTATCTGTTTTTAACATGTAGTAACATTTTGCTGCATCTCATATTTTTAATTTGCTCTCCGTGCGTGTTGTAAAAAACCTAACTTCTTTACTGTTCGTTCCTGTTCCACTACTGTGTTTCTATTAAAAAAAGATTGCTGATTGGGCTTTTCTTCGTCTTTTCTATTTTACCATTATTCATAACTTTTATAACTTATAATAGGCAGTTACTATTCGCTCGAAATTATTAGTTTATATTCTTGGTGCTTATTCCACCTCATAAATATTATTCTGCCTACCTTCCTAACCCATATCATATTCTCATAGTCTTATTTTCACATAGCTGATAAATATTAAATTTTGTAGGGAAAATGGCATTTAATCTTTCAGACAGGTATTTAAGAGTATACAATATGTTCGAGATAACAATAAAGGGACAGAAGTAATTTGTATAAGAGGTAAAGTAATCAAATTATTAGTTTATGTAGAGGCTATAGTAGTGAAAGGTGAGATTTATAAAAAGGTTTCTGATGAGCTAAACTATCTCACCTATGACACTGATACCTAAATGAGAGGGAAAATTTGAGAACTGTTGAAACGAGTTTAAGTTTAACATAGGTTAGGTAAGAGAAGTTGAAAGGTTGTCGACCGTAGATATACGATGATAAGGTAAAACTGATGGTTAAGGTCATTTAGACGGACCATCATTTTGACGTGATTCAGTAACGCAAATAGAATGATTGACAATAGGTTGTTAAAAGAGCCTATAATTAGGATGGCTTGGGGGAAGGAAGAGTCATATAAAGAAAAGGTTGGGGAGATGGAGTGTAAATGGCAGACTCATGGAAGAGAATTATTATGGAAGCGCAATAGAGCGTACGTGTGTTGCGGGGGAGTATTAACACGATGCCGAAGAGCCTTTTTGCAGTTTGTAGATGATTGGATTTTTATATCAAGAAAATTTCATCCTTTCGTGTCAGTTGTTTTTTTTTTTTTTTTTTTTTTTTTTTTTTTTTTTTTTTTTTTTTTTTTTTTTATATATATATATATAAAACCGTTTCACTTTATAGAGGATCGTTAAAGTGAAACAGTTTTATATTATTATTATTATCATTGTTGTTATTATTATTATTATTATTATCATTCCAGTGAGGAAAGGAAATAATGTGATACCATGATGTTATAATTCCAAGTAATCCAACAGGTAAAAATAGCCTTGTGAGGGAAGAAAAAAAAAAAGAATATAAATAAACTACAAGAGAAGTTGTAAGCAATTGAAATAAGATATTTCAAAAGCCTTACCAACATTAAAATAGAACTTTCCTATGTAAACTATAAAGGCAGACTTAGGTCAGCATGTTTATCATAAAGAATCCGTTGCCAATTTAAACTTTTGAAGTTCCATCGATTCAACTGCCTGATTAGGAGGATCATTCCACAATTTGGTCATAGCTGGAATAAAACTTCTTTAATACTGTGCAGTATTGAGCCTTATGGCGGAGAAGGCGTGACTGTTAGAATTAACTGCAAACCTAGTATTACGAGTAGGATGGTACTGTCGTGGAAAATCTGAAGGCAAAGGATGGTCAAAGTTATAAAAAATCTTATGCAACTTGCATAAAGAACTTACTGAATGACGGTGCCAGTGCCAGAGATTAATATCTAGATCAGAAACAAGAGTTTTGTTAATGTTCAACTTCATTTCTCATAATTTGCACCATGCAATAATTTTAGCCTTAATATTAATAGGTCAAAGGCAGGACTGAAAAATGAAGGCCAGTCATAAGAACTTCCTGACGATCACAATCGAGGGATATCTTTACAGTATTGGAGGTTATAAGAAGCACATCACATGGTCCAAGGACTTTACGAAAGCCAAATTGTAAACTGGGGAACAGATGACTACCTTCAGCATACCTATTTAGACGTTTTGGGAGCTAGTAGTGTTGGTGAAATGGGAAAAAAAAGATCTGACTGATTGCAATAATTACAGAGGCATCACAATTACGTCAGGTGTCATGAAAATATATAGCATGCTCATTCTAAAGAGACTAGAGAGAAAGATTGATGAAAAACTGAGATGAACATGCAGGATTTAGAAAAGGTAGAAGTTGTACTGACCATTTTTTCATTTTAAGACATGTAGTACAACAATGTGTAGAATATAGAACTCCACTTTTGATGGCATTTGTGGACTATTAAAAACCCTTTGATAGTGTGCACCGGCCATTTTGTGGAGGTTCCGGCTTCATTATGGAGTTCCTCTAAAATGTGTAAATTTGATCAAGTCTGTTCATGAGCATAGCAAGTGCAAAGTTAATGTTAGTGGAGTCCTATTAAACGAATTTCCAGTGAACAGAGGAGTACTCTAAGGGAATGTGTTGCCACCTATGTTGTTTATTTTCCTTCTGGATAGAACAGTTGGGATGATGGAGAAGGATTGGACTGGATTGGTAACAAGAAATTAACTGACCTAGAGTATTCTGATGACGCTGTACTTATTAGCAAAAAACCTTTCATGAAATATCACATAAGGTTGAGCTCAAGATAAATAGAAGACAGTGATGATGAAAACGGAATATGCAATGGAAGATGAAATATCACTGGAAGGATATTTAGGAACTATTATCTCTGATACCGAACCTTCAGAATTTCAGTTTAGTAAAAGATTGAAAAAAAAGCAAATCAGACAAGGGGTAGGTTAAGTAAAATTTGGAAACCAAATCGTCTGAAATTAAATATAATAATCAGGCTATATATCAGGTTAGTGAGATCGGTGTTACTGTATGGACATGCGTTGGGGTATAACAATGAAACAATATCCAACAGATTTTGTAGATTTGAAAACAAAGCCCTCTGAATATTGGGAGTTAAATGGCTGGAAAAGATTAGAAATGAAAATGTAAGAGAGATTACTCGAGTGTCATATGTGGATGAAATAATGGTGAGGTATAGATGGAGATGGTTTGGGCATGCTCTTCCTGCTCTCCAAGAGAGATTAGTTAACCAAACTTTCAATTGGGCTCCATAAGGCACTAGAAGAGTTGGAAGACCCAGGCCTTCATACCTGAGGATTATGAAACTGGCGAAATCTAACCGAGGCCCTTTGCGTCAATATGTGTGGGAAGAGATGATGATGGTATATATATATATATATATATATATATATATATATATATATATATATATATATATATTGTATATACTGTATATATCGGTTGATTTACTGCGTATATATGTGTTCACATCAAAGAATGTCCCCAAATAGATGGTGAAATCATAGCAATCATCGTTAATGATACGTCATCCTATAATTACTGAATTGTGGGACACAACAATCTCAAATTCAGCATCGTGTGTTATCGTGTTTATTCACAAGTTAAATAGCGCTAAAAACTACGTGTTTTTTTTTTTTTTTTTTTTTTTTTTTTTTTTTTTTTTTTTTTTTTTTTTTTTTTTTTTTTTTGCGTGATACATTTCATCACATCGGACACGCTGACTGTCAGGCATTGAAAAGATATATTTATGTATATACATAAATACCAATGCCTTGTCCGGTTTATGGCTTTTTCCCATGCCTGCATTTATTAAATATCTGTTGGTGCATTCACACATGAATATCAAGGTAAAAGATTTTGTATTTCATTGATACATAATAAGCCGTTTTAAAAGTAAATAGTGCGCAATATATTAAATTGCTTTTATATTCTCATTTGAATTTAAAATTTAATTACGAAGTACTCTCGAGAATTAAAGATTATATCTTTTGTTAAATCTTGGCACAAGTTAATTTAGTTTTCTTTCCTCGTTTCTTTTAGTTACTGTCATTTGCACAAGGGTCTGTAGAATCTTAATTTTTTTTTGTATGAGAAGATAATTGGATCAGCATTGGATACAACTCTCTCTCTCTCTCTCTCTCTCTCTCTCTCTCTCTCTCTCTCTCTCTCTCTCTCTCTCTCTCTCTCTCTCTCTCTCTCTCTCTCGATTAATGCACTATACAATGATGTAAAAGGAATGATCAGTCGTTTCCTAATTACATAATAGAAAATGTTTTATAAATGCAACATTGACTACAAACTACTGATCCACAATCGTATATAGAAAGTTTTTCTGGAACTTTTACCAGCCTTTTTTCCCTTAAAACACCAGAATTCTAGTTGTTAATCATCTATAATTTTGTGACTGTCTAATACATAAAATTATTTACGCATTTAGAATTTACAAATATGCTATTAAATAAAGGTATTTTTGCTACTTATAGTTTTATTAGAGACACCTGTTTTAATTTTGTATCGACGTAGGTGGCTCTTATTGTTCTAGTTTCATGAATAGATATAAAACATTATAACGAGTGCGTCAAATTATATTGCTATGACAACCATTGAAATGCTTTAGAACTTATTTATAACCACATTTTCACGTTTTCTACGAGTGGATGTTGAAGTTACTGTACATATTTACAGTGCATGTATGATATATATTATATGTGCGTCTAATATATATATATATATATATATATATATATATATATATATATATATATATATATATATACAGTGCAGTATATATATGATATATTATCATTATTATTATTATTATTAATATTATAATTGTTATTGTTATTGTCGTTTTTATTAGCTAAGCTACAACCCTAGATGGAAAAGCAGGATGCTATAAGCCTAAGGGCTACAACAGGAAAATATAGCCCTGTGAAGAAAGGAAACAAGGACATATATAAAATACAAGAGAAATAATGAACAATTAGAATAAAATATTTTAAGAACAGTAACGACATTTAACTGAATCTTTCATACATAAACTATAAAAACTTGAAAAGAAAAAAAAACAAGAGGAAGAGAAATAAGATATTATAGTGTGCCCTCAAGGAAAAGAATTCTACCCTAAGACAGGGGAAGACCGAGTTACTGAGGCTATGGCACTATCCAAGACTAGAGCGCAATGGTTTAATTTTGGAGTGTCGTCCTAGAAGAGCTGCTTACCATAGCTAAAGAGTTTCTCTACCCTTACCGAGAGGAGAGTAGCCATTGAACATTTGCAGTGCATTAATTAACCTATTGAGCGAAGAAGAATTGTTGTCAGGAATATGAGGAAAGAAAAATATGTTAGGAATAGGGCAGACTATTCGGTGTATGTGTGGGCAAAGAAAAAATGAGTCGTAACCAGAGAAATTTATATATATTATGTGTGAATATATATATATATATATATATATATATATATATATATATATATATATATATATATATATATATATATATATATATATATATATGTGTGTGTGTGTGTGTGTGTGTGTGGGGTGTGTAAAAGCTAGTTATAATGGTGATTAGCCCTGATAAAAATACAGTTATCGTATAGATATCAGTTAATATTTCTAGATCTATTCAAATCTAAGGGGTGATCTTTCCGATTTTATCTACGTAGTAGTTATCGTCCGGTAGGAAAAGAAAAACAATAGGAAACAGACAAGAGTATTTTATGTTTAGATAGAGGGGCATAATTCAAAAGAAACTCCTCTGACCTTCGAAAAAGCGAATGAATATTTTGTTTATATCTGGATGAAATCCAATTTCTTTTGTGCAGTCCTACGGAAAGGATGCAATATGAGCAACTGTTCCGAAGAGAGACGACAAGTTTGACATTAGATGAAAATAAAGGCCGTGCCTTCATGCTGCCATTCACTTCATGATCAAGAAAATTCGAACGCTATTCTTGAAGGTTACACCATTTCTTGAGACGAAATATTGATATAACGAGGAGAAGGAGGAGGATGAGAACTTTTCATTTGAAAAAGATGAGGAGGTTGGCAGGAACGAGAGAATGGATAAGCCCAGAGAGGCCGAGGTATTGGGATCTTGGGAGAAGTCGAAAGTAGAGATGTCATGGCGTAAATGTTTTTACTCATTACTAAATACTCCAGTTTGGAAGCTCCAACCAACCTGTTTAAATGTCTCACCTCCTCCAAACGACATCCCTTCCACGAGTCACAATTAAACCCAGGGGCCTCAGGCGAGATTAAAAGAACAAAAGAACGGTTTGATATTAAAGTCGGAAGGCCTGATCGTTGGCAATTAGAGACTTCGAGATCTTAAGAAATCTCTCAGGAGAGAGAGAGAGAGAGAGAGAGAGAGAGAGAGAGAGAGAGAGAGAGAGAGAGAGAGATTTTGCAACCATGTGAACTGACTGAACAAAGAAGGATAAGCATAACAGAGGGAGCATAACTTGCATAAAACCACGAACTTATTGTATTTGTCTATAATATTGCTCCTGTGTGTTTCCATAATTGTTCTCACACTCTCCTCTTGATATAATCAAAATGCCAAGGGAAATAAGAATCACTTTAAACCGAATTGCTATGTACCCATAGTGCCTTCTGTCCCTCAACTGCCAAGCTATTCCCTTTAATCTTCCAAGTTTAAAAAGTGACAAGATTTTCTCTAACAAAAAGTTCTGAGATCTTAAACGTCGAGGGAGCATAGCTCAAGTGGAATCGGAGACCATCTTACCCAAATGGAGACGCATTTGCCTTCTCTTCTATCTAAATGCAATTTTATTTTGCGAGTAACAAGTGACAGAATATTGCTTCGACGTTTTAGATACTGGCGTAAAGTTTTGTTTATTAATATTGTGTATGAAATGGTACTATGAATATATTATATATATATATATATATATATATATATATATATATATATATATATATATATATATATATGTAATATATATAAATATATATATATATATATATATTATATATATATATATATATATATATATATGTATATATATATACATATATATATAAATATATATATATATATATATATATATATATATATATATATATATATATATATATATATATATATATATATATATATATTAACCAGCATACATCACCAGTAAAATGACGCACACGCACCCCTCTCATCAGGGTCCAGCTACTCACTCTCTCCCCTATCCGAGGGACGGTGAGACCTGGGCGTAATTGCATATATATATATATATATATAATATATATATATATATATATATATATATATATATATATATATATATATATATAGACACTTGCACTTCATCATTTAGGGGAGGTTACTGCTTTCAAAAGTTCAAGTTTTGGCCTCGAAAATAATCATGTTTCATTTGCAGAAGATGATACTCTTTACATTTTATATATATATATATATATATATATATATATATATATATATATGTACATATGTATATGTGTATATATACATATATATATATATCTATATATATATATATATATATATATATATATATATATATATATATATATATATATATATATATATATATATATGAATATTTGTAATAGTGGAACATGTTTAAAAAGAAAGAATGACATCGTAGATTTGTAAAGTTTTGAATTTTATATAAATGAAAAAAGAAGACCATAGAATGATTAGATCTTGAAAGTGAATAACGATGAAACTCAAAGAGTGCGAAAAGGCCTGAGAGAATTTGGTTAAAGCAGATTTACTTCCTTTACCTAAAAAGATGACTTACTTAACCGAGTGGGATATTTGTTTCTGTATATGGGCCTCTTGGGTAATTATCAAATGCCTTGTTTAATTGCCTAATCATGTGCTGTTCCTAATACCGAGAGAACGCTTGCTTGCTAAGTCACTGGCCTTTTGAATTTTGTAGAAATAGATTCCTATCCTAGATATTCATAACGATAATGATTTTAGAACTATTCCAGCGATACTTCCTAACGTGTTTCGTACGTGCTTAATACGAAATGGAAGTTTATTAAAAACCTTACCTATCAAACTGTGAATTAAATCCAAGCATGCAAGATCAGAAAAAGACTATCTTTCTCGAAATAAGGAGGAAACCTGACAATATTAAACATTGACGGGTTTGAGTTCTACCCAAAACTATTAAAATTACTTCAGATGGTTAGATTCCCCTGTGGGTTAATACTAGAAAGATAGGGGATTTCCCCATGGGTTATTACTAACAATAGATATGTATTAATCATTCAACTGTACTTGGGAGATTCTAAATAGTGATAATAATGAAGATGATGACGATATTCATAATTAATCTGCGATACCATTTACAAATAAATATTACTCGGTCTGCATTATGATAAGGAGACATCTTTTCTTGATTTAAAAAGCTCTCATAATGTAAGTATCATTTTAGTATGATCATCATCCCTTTTACTTTGTTATATCACTACCCCGTATGGACAGTAATGTCTGCTGGAGCTGAATATACTGTATTCGATCATTCTTAAATATTTTATTAGTTCAGGGAACAGTCGTCTAATAGACTGCCCTTCTTTCCCAAAAGATCACTAAAAAAAAATTCCTTATACAACTACCAAATTTTTTATTACTTTCAATCTGTAATACAGCTTGGTACACCATAAACAAAATATTAAGTTAAGATCATGTTTCTCCTGCAATTAAGGAACACGGAAACAACTTTAAGGGTTTTGTTTTACTTTAGAAACAAATTCAACCTAGAAGTTTACGCTTTTCACGGAGTTTGGTATCAAGAAGTATTTACTCTCTGTTTTAGTTATGAAAAGATCTAAGCTCTTCCTTATCGGCATGTTCAAGAATTCACATGTTAGGAAATTTAACTAACCTTTCATGCATCACGAATTTGGATTTTCACT
>NC_090733.1:157819419-157871919 GCF_036898095.1 Palaemon carinicauda | reverse complement strand
TAAATTCAATGGTACGATATGAACCCAGATTGATATAATATTATACATAAGAATATGACGTCTTGTTAAAAGACACTTTCACATCATAAACAAACCACCTAAAACACATTCATCATAGTTTTTCATTAATCTTAGAATTAGCCACGTAGTTCCTTTAATATAACCTCCTCCGTATTTCATCCCTATCTCATAAACCACCGATTTAATGGCAAGTGCAACTGTACTGCGCAAATGGCAATTAAAGCTGCTAGCGCTTCAAGAGAAAATGGTTTCCATGAAAGGGACATAACATGAAGGACATCTGCAAGGTGGAGCAATTACTTTTCAGTAGACTCTTATAGAAATGTTAGAACCTCCTAATTAATAGAAATGTTAGAACCTCCTAATTAATCAATAGTTCTTGGTATGAATTTCATTTCTGGGTTTTTTTTTTTTTTTTTTTTTTTTTTTTTTTTTTTTTTTCAAACGGAGATTGGAATGGAAGATTATTTCATTGCAGTAACTGGCTTTCTTAGTCTTGTTAGAGGGCTCAAAGATTTTGCCTTTTTAACATATGATTTCCCTTATATCTACAACAACTAATTGCGTTATTTGCGTAATTTTTTTTTTTCATTAATTTGTCTTTTGCGTCCATGCATGTGTCCAAGTACATAAAATATTTGAAAATAGAAATGTAACAATTGTTTCTAAAACAAAGACAGTGTCTCGTTACGGGAAAAGAGCGAAGAGCAGTTGAGATCCTAGTTTTATGAAACAGTATTGTGAGAATTTTGACAGTAATAGGAAAAATGCTTAATTTTGCCTACTTGGAACTTGAAGTTTAGTGTGTATATATATATATATATATATATATATATATATATATATATATATATATATATATATATATATATATGTATATATGTATATATATCATCTCTTAAGCCTATTGACGCAATTGGCTTCGACCAGATTTCGCCAGCCGTCTCTATCTTGAGCTTTTAATTCAATACTTCTCCATTCATCATTTACTTCACGCTTCATAGTCCTCAGCCATGTAGGCCTGGGTCTTCCAACTCTTCTTGTGCCTTGTGGAGCCCAGCTGAATGTTTGGTAAACTAACATCTCTTGGGGGAGTGCCAAGAGCATGCTCAAATCATCTCCATCTACCCCTCATCATGATCTCATCCACATAAGGCACCGAGTAATCTCTCTTTTAGTTTCATTTCTAATCCTGTCCTGCCATTCAACTCCCAATATCCTTCTGAGGGCTTTGTTCTCAAATATACTAAATCTATTGGAGATTGTATCATTGTCATATTATGACTCATGTCCATATAGTAACACCGATATCACTAAACTGATGTATAGTCTGATTTTTATATGTAATTTCAGGCGATTTGATTTCCAAATTTTACATAATCTAGCCATTGTCTGATTTTTTTTTTCAAATCTTTCACTAAACTTTGATTCTAAAGATCCTGTATTGGAGTTAATAGTTCATAGATATTTAAATGCTTCCACCTCATTAATCCTTTCTCCTTCCAAATCTTTCACTAAACTTTAATTCTAAAGATCCTGTATTGGAGTTAAGAGTTCCTAAATATTTAAATGCTTCCACCTCATTAATCCTTCCTCCTTCCAATGATATTTCATCTTCCATAGCATACTCCGTTCTCATCATCTCTGTCTTTCTTCTATTGATCTTGAGCCCCACATTTTGTGATATTTCATGCATTGTGGTAAGCAAGTATTGCAAATTCTGTGGTGTTCTACTAATGCGGACAGCACAATCAGCATATTCTAGGTCTGCTAATTCCCTATCACCAATCCAGTCCAATCCTTCTCCATCATTTCTGACTGTTCTACGCATTGCAAAATCCATGAGGATAAGCAATATAGGTGACAACATGTTCCCTTGGAGTACTCCGCTGTTCACTGGGAATTCATTTGATAGGACTCCATTAACCTTAACTTTGCACTCGCTATGCTCATGAATAGACTTAGTCAAATTCACATATTTACGAGTAATTAAATAATAACGCAGCACTCTCCCCAAAATTAGCCAGTGCACACCATCAAAGGCTTTTTTATAGTCCACAGATGCCATCAAGAGTAGATTTCTTTATTCTACGCATTGCTGTATGTCTCAAAATAAACATTTGGTCAGTGCAACATCTACCTTTTTAAATCCTGCTTGTTCATCTCTCAGCTTTTCATCAATCTTTCTCGCCAGTCTCTTTAGAATAAGCGTACTATGTATTTTCATAACAGCTGGCGTAAATCTTATTCCTCTGTAATTATTGCCATCAGTCAGGTTTCCTTTTTTTAGCCAACACTCGTAATTCCCATTCATCAGGTTTTGTCCTTTCATGCCACATTCGACAAAATAATCTTGTAAGTATTTTGGGGGTCACTTCATTTCCAGTTAATATCATCTCGGCAGTTATTCTGTCGTGTCCAGGGGCTTTAGTGATAGCTTCGACTTCAAACACGTTTAATTTATTCATGGGCACATGAAAGTCTTCATCAGCTTCAGGTATATCAATTAAATTATTCCCTTTGTATCTCCTATTCAAAACCTCACTAAGTGTTTCATCTAACTTTGTCTTTCTTCATCTTCTGTGTTTATAACAGATCCATAGCCGCTTCCTGAAATCATGGCTTTGTCACCCTCATCTGCTTTACTGTCTAAATATTCGCACCAGTCATTCCTGGCTTTTCTTTTGACTTCACTATCAATTCTGGAATACTTAGCATAATCTACCTTGTAATATTCATTACTTACTTGAAAATTTACAACAATTAGTTTCTATCTTTGTCTCCCTTTTATAGTATCCCACATATCATTTCATATCCATGGCTTTCTTATTGTAACTGCGTGTCCCAAGACTTCACTACCAACTAACTGGTATATGTTCTTAATAACACACTATTCTTCATTAATAATCTGCTCTCCGTCTCTTAAAGTCTCTAAGATTGGAAATCGATTCTCTTTGCTGTTTTCTAGAAGCTTAGTTGTATCAAACATAGGAATTCCATCTAACTTTCTGTTGGATGCTTTCAATTCTAATTTCAGTGTAGCAGTGAGGAGCAGGTGATCACTACCAATATTTGCAACTCTATAGCTTTTCTCAGTCCTCCTTCTCTCTTTATTAAGGACAATGTGATCTATTTGATTTTTGTAATTGCCACATGGTGACTTACATATATATTTGTGGATGGCCTATTGCTGAAAAGGAGTACCTGCAATGACAAGATTGTTTGTTGAACAGAAACTTATGTAATGGGCTCCATTTTCATTTACAGCTTCTAGACCTTCGACAACCATGACATTCACTATCTATAGATTATTTCTCACAACTTTAGCCTTGTAGTCGTCAATCACAATTTTCATATCCCTCTGGGATCTGAATGTGCAGTTCTTCATAATATTCACGTTACCTTTCGTCAGGGGAATCATTTGTTGGTGCATAGCAAACTATAATACCCATATTGCGTTAATTTGATTTGATCTTTGCAAGTAACAATCTACTATTTACAGCTCTCCTCTCAGTTAATGCCTTTTTTGCTCTTGGGGTCATCATCATTCTTACCCCTTCTCTTCCAACTCCATCTGTTCTTCCTGAATAGATTCATATATTTCCGTGGTCTAAAGTTTCCTTACTAATCCCCTTACAACGTGTTTCACTTAGGCCTAAGTATCCAAACTATACTCCATAAATTCATTCTCCACTTGTTGAAATTTCCCAATTCTAATATTTTAAATACCAATTTTCAATTTTTCTTTGGTATTTATAAACCGGGAGATTCTTGGCACCCCACTACCCATTCTCCTCTGTCGTCACACACCTGACAACACTGGGAATACAAAATATTTTTCTTTGCACAACGGGTTAACTACTGCAATGCAATGCATTGTTCAGTGGCTAATTTCCTCTTGGTAAGGGTAGAAGAGACTCTAGTTATGGTAAGCAGCTCTTCTAGGAGAAGGACACTCAAAAATCAAACCATTGTTCTCTAGTCCTGTGTAGTGCCATAGCCTCTGTACCATGGCTTTCCACTGTCTTGAATTAGAGTTTTTTTGCTTGAGGATACACTTGGACACGCTGTTTTATCTTGTTTTACTTCCTCTTGTTTGTTTTGAAGTTTTTATAGTGTATATATAAGATATCTAATTTAAGGCTTTTGCTGCTCTTCAAACAGTAGATGATGATTACTGTTCTTAAAATATTTTATTTTGATTGTTCATTACTTCTATTGTAGCTTATCTATATCCTTATTACCTTTCCTCACTGGGCTATTTTTTCCTGTTGGAGCCCTTGGGCTTATAGCATCTTGCTTTTCCAACTAATGTTCTAGCTTGGCTTTTAATAATAATAATAATAATTATTATTATTATTATTATTGTGGGTGTCAAGCAAGATTGTTTAGTAGATCCATGGCTAGTTTTTATCTTCGTGTATATAATTATACACTAAATTAGAAAGTAGGCTGGCTAGGGCACCAACCACCCGTAGAGATACTACTGTTAGAAACTTATTTGGTCCCTTGAGTGGCCAGACGGTGCTACATTGGATCCATCTCGCTGATTACGGTTCATTTTCCCTTTGCCTATGCATACAGCGAATAATGTAGCCTATTCTTTTCACATTCCTCTCTGTCCTCGTACACTTGACATCACTGAGATTATCGAACGATTCTTATTTACTCAATAGGTCAACTACAGCGCTATAAATTTTTATTAGCTACCCTCCTCTGGTTAAGGGTAGAAGAGACTCTTTAGCTATGGTAAGCAACTCTTCCAGGAGAAGGATACTTCAAAATCAAACCATTGTTTTCTAGTCTTGGGTAGTGCCATAGCTCTGTACCATGGTCTTGGGTAGAGTTCTCTTGCTTGAGGCACACTCGGGTACACTTTTATATCTTATATCTCTTCCTCTGTTTTTTAAGTATATATGAAAGGTCTGTTTTAAGGTTGTTACTGTATTAAGATATTTTATATTATTAATTATTTCTCCTTTGGTTTATTTATTTTCTTTCCTCATTGGACTAATTTCCTCTGTTGGAGCCCCTTTGGCTTATAGCATCCTGCTTTTCCAACTAGGAATGTAGCTTAGCAAGTAATAATAATTATAACAATAACAGATTTATACTCTAGTTGTCAACCTCAAGTTAAAGGATCACTCTTAATTCCGGGGGTCATTTCCTTCCTTCAAGGGGATCACAACTCTTTACCTGTGCAGGGTGCATTGGAATCCAGAGTCTTCGGCGACCTTTGAACAGTAATGACTAGATGATAACGCTTACTGCAAATTTTTATAGTAGTCATTTTAATTCTCTCTCTCTCTCTCTCTCTCTCTCTCTCTCTCTCTCTCTCTCTCTCTCTCTCTCTCTCTCTCTCTCTCTCTCTCTCTCTCTATATATATATATATATATATATATATATATATATAATATACTATATATACATATATATATATATATATATATATATATGTGAGTGTGTGTGTGTGTCTGTCTGTGTTTGTGCGTGCGCGTGGACATACTGAACGTACATATTTTCGTGTGCGCTCATGTGTTCGTGCTTGAAGTATGTGTAAGCTTATCCCTACTTACCGTAAAGCCAGAAAGTGGTAATTATAATTCGATTAATAAAATAGAAACATGCAACTGGCTTCATAACAATAAAATGAGAAAAAAAGCTGAACGAGGTAAAATTATGCCGTGGGGTCATGAAGACCATAAATATGTGGAGGCGCTTGTAAGAGGAAGGTTAATTACTTGGGAATGCTTTGCACGAGAGCTGAGGAGGGTAAGATGGCTGTGAGAAGGTCTGGGGAGGGTAAGGAAGAGATGAAAAGGAGGAGCAGTAGTGAAAGGCAAGGGCACATTAATCCGAGGTAAGGAAAGATAGGCTTTGTGAGCTTTACATGTTACGCTAAAAAGAAAACAATTACCTGTATGCAATTCTTTGATAATTGTAGAGCTTGAACTGATGTGTTAGGATTAAAGTTTACAATTAGAATATATATTTATGTATATATATATATATATGTATATATATATATATATATATATATATATATATATATATATTTATATATATATATTATATATATATATATATATATATATATATATATATATATATATATATATATATATATATATATATTTGTGTGTGTGTGTGGGTGGGTGTTTACATTTTCCGGTTTTTCGTTGGTTACACTTTTTGAGAAAATTACAAACTTTTTCCTCTTCTCCATATTGTTTTTCCCCCAACAGCTTTCTCTCTAAATTGAACCATTATCAAGCTATTACGAAATTCTATTACGGGATTTTTGCATCAGATGTTGAGCATAGAGTTCATTAGTCGAAGGGTTCATGAATGAACAATTGTATTATTGTTTATCCATAACTATTAATTATTGAATTTTACGTACTCATTTGCATCTATGTATTTGTGTCTAAATCCTCGAATGCCAAAAGCGATTCATCCTTTAATCCCTTGGCACATCTCTCCTAAAGTCTGAAGGTCACTCCACCAAACGTTAGGTTGGTATCCCAGATTACGATTTAACAGTTACATGTATTTAGTTGTCTACAGATTAACTAAATGCAGTAGCTGCCTTGACGAGGAAAAAACAAAGACGAAGAAAGATTTTTACTTATTTGTAACCAGAAACTAATCCATTAGAATCTAGATTATCAACAACTATTCCTAGATTCAAGCGAGGCAATTTCCTTCAATGAATATGGCATAAGAAAAGTAACTGTCCTTTATAAGTACGCGCACGTTCACAAATACATATATACAAACTTAACAAATGCATATACATTCAAATTTTCCTTGGAAAGATTTATTGTACCATAAAAAATTTTTCAGTTAGTATATTGTGGCAAATTGACTTAAAGGTGTGCATATTCGTTTAGATGTTATACTGTACGTGTTCGAATTTTAAGGGATTCTGGTTCTTCGTCAAATCACTAATTGTTATAAAGAAGGGTGATAATCTTTCTAAAAATAAAAAACGGACTTGTGAAAAATAGAAAACGGACTAACAGCAGCTTAAAGAGTTAGTGGTTTTAGAGGATGAAAAGAAAAGTCTTTACTTTATTTTTTGTACCAGGTGGAATTTTATTAACTAACTGAGAAGAAAAATTCACGATTAATGTGGGGCCAACTCTTCTTCATAGAACTTAGAGAAGAAATTTGATGCATATATAAACAAGTGGATTAAAACTATAGGTATGGAAGGTTTGAATAAAACACATATGAGATGCAGATGAAAATTGAAAGCAGAAGGGAAAAGATGTGTTTGAGTGATCTTATATGGCTTTATCTTGAAGAGTGAATATAAAATCTGACTAGGAAGGTTTTGGAAGGAACAGGCAAAGAAGACTTCGAGCACTGAATATAGGGCATCTGGAAGTATTGCAAGGGAAAGGTTAATGTTCGGGAATCAAAATAATCTGGTGACGGCGTTTGTTGGGGATCACGAACAAAATACTTATGAGAGGGCAGTGAAACTTCAAAAATTTATCTAATTTTTATGGGAAGCTTCCACAACTCTTTTTACCAAGTAATGTCTGGTGATTAGCTTCATATGAGTAATTATAACGATTAATATTGTGGAACTCATCTATGGTTTAATAATTAAATGATGAATGTGTTAGTGAAAGTTGCATGGTTTATCCCCTTTAAGAAGGAATGAGGCGGGGTTGGGCACTCCAGAGAAAAAGCAAAATACTATGTACTACTTTTGTCCTTTAGCTGCTGAAGGGAAAAAAAAAAAAAAAAAAGCCTAAGCTGAAATATAGACATTTGCAGCTTTGCTTACTCACGAGGGAAGGTTTATCAGTAGCCTGTGTTCCATTACTGTATGCTTAAAATATCACATGAGCTTGGATCCAACATAGATAGAAGCCAGACAGAGATGATGAGAACGGAATATGCAATGGAAGATGAAATATCATTGAAAGAAGAAAGGATTAATGAGGTGGAATCATTTGAATATTTAGTAACTATGATCTCTAATACAGGATCTTTAGAATTTGAGTTTAATGAAAGATTGAAAAAGGTAGATCAGACAATGGCTAGGTTAAGTAAAATTTGGAAATCTAATCCCCTGAAGTTATGTGAAATCTGTGTTACTGTATGGACATGAGTCGTGGTATGACGATGAAACAATATCATACAGATTTTGAAGATTGGAAAACAAAGCCCCTAGAAGAATATTGGGAGTTGAATGGCAAGACAGGATTAGAAATGAAACTAAAGGAGAGATTACTCGAGTGCCATATGTCAACGAGATCATGGTGAGGGGTAGGTGGGGATGGTTTGGGCATGCTCTTCTCATTCCCCAAGAGATATTAGTTCACCAAACTTTCAAGTGGGCTACAGAAGGCACTAGAAGAGTTGGAAGACCCAGACCTACATGGCTGAGGACTATGAAGCGTGAACTAGATGTCAAATGGAGAAATATGGATTTGAAAGTTCAAGACAGAAACGACTGGCAAAATCTAATGGAGGCGCTTTGCGTCAATAACCATAATATATATATATATATATATATATATATATATATATATATATATATATATATATATATACATACTGTGTATGTTCACGCAGTTTATATCGCTCTAATAGGAATATGAAGTGTGAACTTGGAGATGACAAATGGAGAAATATTGATTTGAAACTTCAAGACAGAAACGACTGGCGAAATCTAATGGAGGCGCTTTGCGTCAATAGAAGTAAGAGATGATATATATATATATATATATATATATATATATATATATATATATACATATATATATATATATATATATATATATATATATATATATATATATATATTATATATATATGTATATATATATATAGTGTGTGTGTGCATAAATACATACATACATACATACATATATATATATATATATATATATATATATATATATATATATATATATATATATATACTGTGTATGTTCACGCAGTATAAATCGTCCTAATAATGACATAAATCAAGAGACACAAATAAATTATGAAAGCAGCTTTTTTTGTGTCACTAGAAATATCACGATAACAATAATATTTTAGAAAATAGCTAATAACCAAATAAAAGAAAATCACATCCTTTATAAGAAAAAATTTCCATAATATTGCATGGAGCATAAGCATTTTTGCAACTCACATCATCATCGCCCAACTACTTCAAGAGCAACCCGGACGGCGAATATTCAAAACGCGCAGTTAATAAAAATCCTTCCAGGAATTAATGCCCGTACCAAAATCATACTCTGCATTCCCGCCTTCCAGCAGGCAATGAGCCCCCCAGCCTTGCGAGCGATGGACTTCCCGGCAGAGAATTAAGAAATTAAAAACTGTACAAGTATTTCGTAACAATGTAGGAAACAGCCGAGCATTATTACCTTACGTAGGCTGGATGCGGATATTCAAAAATGTCCACTTTACCCAGCTCTCTCTCTCTCTCTCTCTCTCTCTCTCTCTCTCTCTCTCTCTCTCTCTCTCTCTCTCTCTCTCTCTCTCTCTCTCTCTCAGCCTTTTCAAAAGGGGGAGGTCTGGAAAGGGTATATAAATGGGGTGAAGTTAGAGTTGGTGGGTATAGCAGCAGGAATTTCAATCTATCCTTTATTAATTTTGATGGTAGAGTAGTGCTTTTTTTCCTGTCTTCATCTTCTTCGGGGGAAATCTATTGTTTGCTTAGTGTGTTTTATAGAGTTTGCAGGTAGGAAAGATGAGTTCACTAGTAAAGGTAATAAAGTACTTCAAGGAAAAAGTTACCTTATTAAATCGCTATACTCTCTCTCTCTCTCTCTCTCTCTCTCTCTCTCTCTCTCTCTCTCTCTCTCTCTCTCTCTCTCTCTCTCTCTCTCACTTTTATAACCATCCATTTAGCCCTCAACTCTTCAACGCGAGGCCAGGTCTCGAGAGCGCTTTTAACGGCTTCAACGCCCCGTCAGTTCGTTGATGGATTCCGATCCTTCATTGAGGCTATATTTATAAGCTCCAAAAAATTGTTTTATGTAGTGGCGCTTGATCCCACTGGAGAAAAGGCTACTGATCGTTCCTCTATGGACCTTTGTTGTTCGCCTCTGTCGTTTCTTATGGCTGACATTTCTTCATTGACCCAGTCAATCACACCATTGAGGTCTTGCTCAGTATATCCCCTCAAAGACTCAATGATTTTTCCATTAGTCCCCTAGGAAAAAAGGCTTATTTTGAAGCTATCTTTTCTATCAGATTAACGGAGAGCAATATAATACGTTATAAGGTTAAAATAAATGTCTAATATTTTGGTGTGAATATAATTTGTTTTATCAGCGAGCTAAAGTTCTTGATTGTATCATTCATATTTAATATGGCGTATACAGTATTTGATTTGTTATGTCAGGGAGCGAGAATTCTTTGATTATATCATTCAGCTTTGATATGTAAGATTCAGCATATATTATGCATGGAAAGAATATGATACGGCTTGTTTGTATTCCTCATTTTTTTTCTTTTAAGTGATTTCTACTCCAACTAGTGGGGCTCAAGTTGTCACCTAGTTCAAACATGCCCTCTTAGCAAATAATATAAAACTGGTAATCAACATAGAATTGTAAAGGTCAAACAAGACTGTTTTAATGAGCATATTTCCCTGAGAGTTCAAATGTGTAAGACATTTATTTTAATGAGCGTATTGCCCTGAGAGTTCAAATGTGTAAGACATTTGTTTTAATGAGCGTATTGCCCTGAGAGTTCAAATGTGTAAGACATTTGTTTTAATGAGCGTATTGCCCTGAGAGTTCAAATGTGTAAGACCTTAATATGATCAAGATACTGAGGACCTAGAGAGAAAAAGTATGTTAACGGGGCTAATAAAGATAAGTTCTGTTTAATATCACAGTATATCATAATAGTATTGGGGCAATGTGGAGCCCTAATGGTTTTGTTTGTTCCAATTTAAAAAAGAAGTACAGTAACTAAGCTATAGAGTAAATCTTATAATTCCATATTTAACAATGCCTTGTATTTATGAGATATACTGGTGCTTAAACTTACCTCTAAGCATAAACGTTGGCGATTCTGCAATTCATACATATGGAAAGTTAGAAAAAAATATTTTTCAGTCGTTAAAGGAATAAGATTTTTGCGTAATAGAAACGACAGTTTAGTATACGAAATCTGGTTCAATAGATTGATTAAATCATAGGTTTTAAAATTTGTCACTCGCCATTCTGCTTCCCATAACGCTGAATGGTCTTCTATGTCCCATTGTTTGGTCTCTCTGTACCTAAATTTCCTCCATCTATCGAAAAGATTGTTTTCTTAAAGCATCTAGTTTAGAACCACCCGATGCATGTTACCTCATTGACTGCAGGAAGTACCTAAGTTTTATTCGTCTGCAAAAAGTTGAGGAGGCATATCAATTGTTTGATATGGAAGGACAATAATTTACGAATCCTTTAAAATTTATAAATATTGAAAAACTGTTCTCCTGTCTTGTCGCCTTAAAATGTATGTTATATTTTACACATATTTTATATTTCTACCTTTAAATAGAAGGAAATTGATTTTCCCTTTAGCTGGTGAATATGGAGATTGGTCTCATCGTGTTACACGTTTTAAATAATCCCTGTTCAGTTTCGTTGATGTGGACTTATAACAAGTATGTAAGACGTTAAGTAAACAACCAAGGGGTTGCTGCATCTTTATTACCTTGTATTTTTGTTTTCTTATAGCATTTGGTGGAAGTCACTTATTATTAGAGATAAGAAAATAAGTTACTCTCCTCGGAGAAGATCTGTAACGGAGCAGAAAGTTTTGTATGGAATTGTATAAGAGGCCAACATCCGGCAACACTGACTATTGATTAATCAATCTCATGCCGTTCTCCCGCTCCATGATTTAGTTTGATTTGACGTTATTTTGTTTTTCCAGAAAGCAACGTATTGTTATGAAGTCTAGTTTTACCACTTGTTTCAGATATTATATGCCACTAAAAATGGAATGTTTTCCATATCTATTTTTCTACTATGAATAGAAAGAATACTTTAGCCATTTTGTTGCCATAAGCTATCCGTTATCTCTCTCTTTTAGACAAGATTGTTAATGGTGGTGATTGAGTTTTACGAATGGTTATAAGTATTTTAATCATTACCCGAAGAAATCCTGATAACCTAGGTGGCACTTGCTCTATTTCAATGGGATACTGAAAAACTAGTGTATATGCCAATTCTACCAAGCCTTGAAATTTGCCTTTGTAGAAATGTTAATTGGCTATAGAGTTATTGTATTACTTTCCCTGCAAAGCCGAGGTAATGTTATCTTGGCAGAATTATTGATGCCATCACCATTGCCGTAATATTTCCAGAAATTTATTGCTATTTATATATTCATTTGTTAGCTAATTTTCCATAGGTCATGGTTATTGGTTATTTACTTCTAAGTGTTCAGTTTTTATTACTGTATTGCATTTTATTTCTTTCCCGAGTTCTTTTTGGGTCGCTCTCCATGAAAGTGTTCATTTGAAGAATTTAGTAGTAGTAGTAGTAGTAGTGAGAATGATTATAACAATAGCAACAATATTTACTATAATAATGATAATAATGAGATAAGGACATTCATAACTAGTTATTGTAGAAAAAGCCACCTAGATGTTTAGTTAATTATCTTGGCTTTCCAATGTAAAAAAAAAGAACAGGAATCTATAAGATTTATATTTTAATCAGTTTAGGAACCTATTCATGTGAGGATGAGGTGAATTTCACATTGAGAGAGAGAGAGAGAGAGAGAGAGAGAGAGAGAGAGAGAGAGAGAGAGAGAGAGAGAGAGAGAGAGAGATAGGAACCACTTGTACCTTGTCCCATGTTTGGCACTCCGGCAACAGGCGAACTTAATGCACGATTCATATTCCCCTATTGATCTTTCTATGTGAGTTAATGGGGGAGAAGGGGAGGAATCGCTGAATAGAGACTGATATTTCCTGTCGGGAATGACAATTTCTTAGATTTGTAATAATACTAAACTTTTATCATGATTTTATTGTATATTGTTAAAATAAGTTTTATTTGTTGTGTATATAAGCAGATACACTTTTGTCCTCTGGAAATTTTAAGGGAAAACGTAATAGGTAAAGTCTTGTCATGAGGTGTTATGCTGTGAAATTTCATGGTGAATTATTTAGAAAAATCGTGGTACATTTCGCTTAGATGGAGGATTTCACCATATGCAGTAAGAAAGCATTTATAAAAATAATACATTGTATGACCAAATTCAATCCAAATGCAATTTACGTTGAGCTTAGCTTATATAAGTCGGTCCTTAAAAACTTATTATTTACTACGAAACTGTTGAACAGTTGTCTCTGACCTGTCCAATTATTTAAAAGAAATAATACAATTCCAAGCTTCGTGCATATTCAGGAAACTTTAAGAGAATTCGCTGCAAATCATCCCTAATGTATTATTCCGAGATAATAATTTTGGAGCAGAGTACCCAGCTGCATCTACCGACTCTTCATTCTTTACCAGCAAATTAGCCTTCGCAGCCATTTCTGCCTCACGAACACACCTTCAATATCCCTCTCTATTCCCTGGACCCCCTCATCCTGATTCTCTCTCTCTCTCTCTCTCTCTCTCTCTCTCTCTCTCTCTCTCTCTCTCTCTCTCTACAGACTCCTACAACCACTACCGGAGTCAATTTGTCCTTTCAGAGGTGTGGGGCGCTGCGAGAATACATAACACTGGCCTGATCTTCGCCATAGTCACGTGAAAATTCAGTTAGACCATCGTCACCCTCGAGCTTCTCTGACTTTACCAAACTGCCGTTGTTGCTCCCTACTCGCTCATTGGTCGAACGTCTGCTCTCGACCAATAGGCGCGATCGCCTACAGTTGTTCTCAATTTCCCATGCGGTTTTCCATGGAATAAGTCAATAGTATTTTGAAAGGAGAAAAGAGCTGGAAATTCAGTTAGAGTCGACCGGCAGAAAGTTTTGGTGGGTGAACTAGGATCAGAATTTAAGATTCATACTTCTGTGGAAAACCGAGACCGAGACATTTACCTACTGAATTCGTGATGTTACAAAATAAAGAAAGAGAGTGTGGAGGCTCATCGCGTTTCGTCGTATGCGTGATGCATCCCCCTTTCCCGTTTAGATTCAAACAACGCGGTAAAACTTGCGTGAACAACACAAAACTCTCTTCTGTCACATTTTTATTGGTTAGTCAAGGTTCTATTTCTTGACAATAAAAAAAAAGAATGCTGAAAATATATTGGGTCTGATTTTATAGCTGTTGACAACTCTATGTAATTTGAGAACTAAGATTGTTGTCTTATCTAGCTCTTTACGGATTTCAACGTTTAAGTCGAATGCCAATCTGAAGTCGTAAAAAAACATAAGCTAATCTCTCTACTTGTCGGCAACAAGTGGCATGACACCTGAGTTATGTACTGTACTTTTAAATAAAAAGATGTTCATAAATTTTGATACCCCCATCTTTCTCCTTCCTTACACAGACGTATATATATATATATATATATATATATATATATATATATATATATATATATATATATATATATATATATATATATATATATACTGTATAGAATATAGGAATAACAAAACACCTTAGCCGGTACCAAAGGCAATAACAGTAAGAGGATTAGTAATGTAAGCCTTAAAAGGTATGAAAAGAAGCAAAACAGCAGATGACCTAACAACTGATTTAATAATAGGTAGAGGAGATTTGATAGTAGTAAATCTCGTAGAACTTTACATAAAATGTTCGCAAGGCTGCTGTATATCTAAAGATTGGAAAAACTTTATCATTATATTAACTCTCAAAAAGGAGACACAAAAGACTTGAAAAATTACCGTACAATAAGTTTACTCTCTATAATTTATAAATTATTTACAAAAATCATATTAGGCCAAATAAAAAGACAGCTAGACTTTAGTCAGCCGAGAGAGCAGGTAGGTTTTAGAAGCAGGTAGTCAGCAACTGACGATATCCATATAATTAGCCAGCTAAGGATAAAAAGCAAACGAGTATGACAACCCACTTTGTATGTCATTCATAGACTATGAAAAAGCTGTTGTTTTTGTCAAAACTTCACCAGTAATGAAAGCTCTTCAAAGGCAAGGAATAGGAGACTCTTAAGTTAGAACTTTTTGCCGGGAAGTACAGTATTCCTAAAACTACATAAAGATAGCAAGAAAATCCCGATTGAGAAAGAAGTCAGTCAGGGAGACACTGTGTCTCCTAACTTACTCAGCATGCGTAAAAGTTTTTAAGAAATTAGATTGGGAAAATGTAGTAGTTAACATTAATGGGGAATACCTTAACAACGTAAGATTTGCAGATGACATAGTTGTGTTTAGTGAATCATGGGAGGAATTGTAAAAGACGATAGAATATTTGAATAAAGAAAGTAGGAATTTAGGATTGAAAATGAATACAGTATGTCTGAAACTAAGAAAATTTTTAATGAAAATGCAAACACGAACCTCTGGAGATTGTTAATGGATATACGTATGTATACATCATAAACTTGGAATCTTACTAAACTCCTAGAATATAAACTAGTTACAACTCAAAGAGTTATTGAAGGAATAATGATGGGAATGACAATAAGAGACAGAAAAGATCAACATGGATATGAGAGCAAACTAAAGTGGAGTATATTCTAGCAAGTAAGAAAACTAACTGAACATGAACAGGATATATGAGAATGGCCGACAATATATGGATGTAAAAGAATAACATAGTTGAAAAGGGAAATGAAGACGATGGGTTGACGAGCTAAGAAAATTAGCGAGTATGACTGGAGTAGAATGACATGTCTGAGGCCTTTGTCCTGCAGTGGATTAGCAATGGCTTATGATATATATATATATATATATATATATATATATATATATATATATATATATATATATATATATGTGTGTGTGTGTGTGTGTGTGTGTGTGTGTGTTTCTACATATATGCATTTAAAAGAAAAACTTTAAAAGAAGTAAACCCAAAACTAATAATACCAGTTCATAACAGTGCAGTGTTAGAACATGAATAACACAGCACGACCACAAGCTATATTCATATGAATATTGATTTACATTAATGTTAAACACACTTTTCAAAATTTTACCAATTAGACAATCAGGACAAAAGTCGAAGGAGATTCTACATATTACTTAGTTACCATCATCTAAAATACAGTTCCTTCAGTTTTCATTCGTATCGTATTAGAATTGTTCTTAGAGAATATGTTGTCATCTGTTAAAGACATAGGCTTAACTGTTGATACTTTTCTTTCTTATATTATATTTCTTTTATTTGTTGTTTTTTCAAGCGTTTAATGAAATTCTTTGTAGTTTTATTTCAATATATGATTTTTTAAGTCAAGATTATTATACAAGTGGTAGTCGTTATAAAGCCGTTTCAAGTTTTTTAAGCCTTTGCAGTATGTAATGTATCGTTCTACTTCGTTCCTTTGTTTCTAATTTAAGGAAGTTTTAATAACTTATTACGGCGAAAAATTTAAATCACTGTTCTCTAAAGTGCTTAATTGGGTAAGTCTCTTTGATTACATATGTACCTATAAACCAAAATAATATTCCTCTAGTACAATTTTAAAACCTCTGACTAACCTGATTTCCTCGACATACGTATGATAATGTAATCAAGGTAATTCCACTGTAATGAGGACGGGAACTATAAATTTGGCAGATAATGAACACTTCAAGGGAAAAGTAAACATGAGGCAAACCAGTTAAATCTTCGAATATATTCATTCCGTAAGAAAAAAGAGAACGGTGTTTCCATGTGATGCTTTGAAAATGGGATATTCATTAGAATATTTCTGTAATAAAATAAAAGAAAAAATAAAGATCATTGTTAAGAAGACTGTATCTTTTTGAAGCCTTGATAGATTGTTTTCTTGGTCATGGACGGTTTTGCGGCCAAAAGTTTCAGTAATGTAAGATTTCAAAGTGTTGTGGCCGATGTGGTAACGTTAGTTTTTTGGTCGCTGCAACCTCACCATCCTTGTGAGCTAAGGATGGAGGGTTTGGGGGAGCCTATATGTCTATCTGTCGAGTCATCAGCAGCCATTGCCTGGCCCTCCTTGATCCTAGCTTGGGTGGAGAGGGGGTTGGGCGCTGATCTTAGGACATTATCCTGCTTGATAGGGTAATGTCACTGTCCCTTGTCTCTGCCATTCATGAGTACCTTTTAAACCTTTAAACAATTTGTGAATAGTAATACTGGGTAAAGATCATTGCTTTAATTTGAGATTATTTGTTTCCGTTCATTCTGTTGCTGAAGTCTTTTCTTTTTTTTGGTGGTGGTGGGGGGGGGGGGGTTTCCCTTCTCAACGGTGTACATAAGTTCCTTTATAATCAAGTCGAAACATTCATTTCAAATTTTCTATCTGGTTTCATTCTTTGAAGGTGCCTCAGGTATGCAAAAGCTTCACACAAAATTCCTTCAAGTCAGAGCTAAGAAATGAATACACTATATCTATAACTCGATAAACTAGACATTATATATGAAAAAAAACATTTGTTTGATTATTGCCTTTTCAGTAAAGCATTCACTATGCTGCAATATATTTCTTAAGAAATTTATGCAGCTGCTGTCTAGTGAATATTATGACTATCCTACTTTTAAACTGTACAAGTATCGTAAGGTTCGTGTCTAGTATATAAGGCTTTGTTAAGAATTGCTTTAATGACTGTCCTCCATAAAAACGATTTCTTCGTTGTAAGTTGATGTAGTGAGCTTGTGTGTCTTTAAAGTTCCCGAAGCTTTTACGTGCAAATTGTAATTTCGTAAGGACGTGGGAATGTTATAGGAAATTCTTCATCTTTTTTATCATTCCTTCCCATTTTCACTAATGGTCTCTAGCTAATTTGCCTTTTTTACAATTCTTCAAACACGCGAAAGCTCCACCAAATGTATAAACCCCAATGTGCCATTTGCTATTCTCCTCAATATTCCTTTACATTGTATTTTCTTTTTCATTACTCTCTTGTCACTAGGAATGCTGATCTGGTGTATATGTGATTTGGTCCTGGTTTTAATATCGTGTGAGAGTGATCTCTCTTAACTTTGAAGGATAAATCGTAGTTCATTACAGTTCCAATTATTCTTTCAATTAAAATTAACTTCATTTCACTTGAATCATAACTAGTTTTTCTGGGTATATTCGAACGTATGTTTTAAGGGATTAGAAGAAAAGATACGTTATTTGGTGTTACCTTATCGGCATTTCTTGCTGTTAACGGAACCAAAAATGTATTAGTGCTGGGCATTGAAACTACAAATGCCGATCAGTAACATGGTACTGTTATAATTATTAATTGCTAAGCTACAATCCTTGTTGGAAAAGCAGGGTGCTATAAGCCCAGGGGCCCCAACGGAAAATAGCCCTGTGAGGAAAGGAAATAACATTAAAATAAATATTTCCTATATAAGCTATAAAAACTTCACAAAACAAGAGGAAGAGAAATAACATAGAACAGCGTGCCCGAATACACCCTCAACGAAGAGAACTCTAATTCAAGACAGTGTAAGACCACGGTACAGAGGCTATGACACTACCCAAGACTAGAGAACAATGGTTTGATTTGGGAGTGTCCTCGTGGAAGAGCTGCTTACCATAGCTAAAGAGTCTCTTCTACCCTTACCAAGAGGAAAGTAGCCACTGAACAATTACAGTGCAGTAGTTAGCCTCTTAGGTGAAGAAGAATTGTTAAGTAATCTCAGTGTTGTCGGGTGTGTGAGGACAGAGGAGAATCTATAAATAGGCCAGACTATTCGGTGTATATGTAAGCAAAGGGAAAGTGAACCGTAACTAGAGATAAGGATCCAATGTAGTACTGTCTGGCCAGTCAAGGACCTCATAACTTTCTAGCTGTTGTATCTCAATGGGGGACTTGTGCCCTGATTTTTTACTGATGAAATAAAAAAGTATTCTAAACACGGAGAGCCATTTCAAATTCATTAAGTGTACCTAAAACTATAGGCACACCCAGCCTGTTCGTTTTCTATGAAATAGTATATTTGATATTACAGAAAACGAATATTTTTTACCCGCGCGTGCAGAGCTTGTACTTGAGGACCTTAACCACACAATGCAATCCATTACTGTGTTATTGAAAGTGATAAATACTAATTTCAAATATAAATACTATTTTCTAATCACATAGCCTACCAAAACATCGTCGATCTTTTGAAAGAAACACGGTGAAGATGTTATATGGCATGGTTTTAATGCTAATAAGAATGTACTTATCTAATCAGATTGGTATGATTATGTTATATCCTTCAGTTCCTTTTTTTTTATTCAAATGTTACAATTTTAACTATTGTTATTCGTCAGTTTATTCATACATCTTACACATATAGGCTACTGTGCAAAATCTTCTTCAATCTTTTCCGCCTTTTACTGCAAAGAATATAAGAAAAATGTATATTCTTTTGCCTATCGTGAATTTTTATTTCATATAGGAGTATGAATGAAGCACTTAAGATCACAACCCATTATAGAGTAGTAGTATCTGAGGTCTTGGTGATACTTTGGGTATAGCGACTGCGTTTGCTGCCATCTAGTGAGTGACAATATCAAAATGTTTCCCAAGAAATTCGGTCATTTGCTTTCAAGGTCCTTGAAGGTGTCTAACCAAGTTATAAATATTTAACTCCTGGTCTCTGTATGTCAGTAGTGTCTGGGCCGGAGTTATTTTCACTTATCTAAGAACGGAAAAGGGTGTACATCTTGCCATAGTAAGTAGCGTTTTTTATGTTCTGTGGTAAATTTATATGCTGTTATTTAATATTGAAGATGGGCGTTTTATTTGTGTAGGCTTTCGCAGTTCTGTCCGAACTAAGTGTCGCTCTTTTGTGTAATGTTACCAGCTTTTGCGTGGTCATTCATCATTGAATATCTCTTTATGAATATCCGTGTACAAGGCCATATTTCATGGGTATGTTAGTCTGGTAATTATGTAACGGTTAAATTTTTTGTTAATTCTGCGTTAATTCTTAAATGTGTAGTGATAATGTTAGTGTCCTGCTTCTGGTTGTAAATTACGTTGTGGATTTACTTCTCATTTTGCAGTATTATTTACCTGTAAGTGTTCATCTAACGCAAAAATTGCAGTATGAATAAACTTTAAATAGCTGAAAGTTTTATTGATAGTAATTTTGAACTTTTAATTTTAAATATAACATGGCACCTTAAATAGTGCATATCGTATTGTAAGATTGAATTGGCCATCCTATGGGCTATTTGTTTTATATTGGCAGTTTTCTTAAGGTCACTCTTGACTAGTTACTTAAATGGCTTTTCTCTTGCTGTACTGATATTGGCCATTCTGTGTATATATCCAGTTTTATCTACGGCGATGTCGTATGGCGAGATCTTTAGTGTCCTGTGAAGTAATTTTTGAAAGTCCGTTGTTATGAATTGGTGACAAATTTAATTGGACTTCTGTGCATAAGGAATATTGTTTAGTGATCATGAAAGTATGCAGGTTATATTTTTAAAGTTGCGAGTTTAAGTAAAATGTCTGGTAAAGCATACATACAGCAATTTTGCTTGGTATAAATTATACATAGAAAAATTTAAGTTTGCTTGATCGGAGAAAACTCAAATCTTGCATTACTATATTCTTTACGGAATAATGCAGAATTTCTCCTTAAACTCTTAAGATTAGTTTCAACTATTTACTAATTGATTGATAATGTAGCTATATTTTGACCACCTGGTTTGATAATACTAGCGACTTCCTTTTATCCCAAGGGATATAACCACTTCATGTTCAAGACTGAGAAGTTTTAAGAAAAAAAAAATATATAATGAAAGCTGCTGCCTATTTTTAATACTAAAGGGTAGTGCTAAGATATCGCATTCAAAAGTAAGCCATGAAGTGCACAAGACTATTAAAAGTAATAACATAGAATTTATGAAAGCTTCGATTTTAATTGGGTTGTAATATTTGGTGGATTTTCTGCCTAATATATTTATACTTGAAGTAGAAAAAAAACTTTGTCCATAGGTTGGAATATTTTAAATAAGTTTTCGTAAGCAGTCATGTAAGAACATTTAAGTATATATTGATTACTTATAAATTTTCTATGTATTTCTCGAGAATCGCTTATTTACTGTTCGTATGTTATTACTGTAGCCTTTGAGAAGACAGTGACATGGAATTTACTGCCCCTAGGTTTGCCAATTTTGTTTTACTTAATCTTTGGGAGATTTATTTGGGAGGACTTAATAGTTGACAAAAAGAAAATTAATGACACTTTTTAAAACTTCTGGACTTAATGGCAGAATTGCTAGTCATTCATGAAGTTGCCTAGTTATTTTTGCCTGTTTACAGGCGGGTTTTTTTTTACGTGGTAGAGAGGTAATCGAATCTTCAAAATATTTGCTAATAAAAATCAAAATCAATCTCTTAATTTAGTTTATCAAATCTTCAACTTTTTTTTTTAGAAGCTAATGGTCATAAACAAATGTGTGTAAATTTATATTTAAGCTAAAGGTTAAGTGAATTAAATTTTAGTGGTATACCCAGACTTTAAAATATGCCTTTATATTTCAGATGATTGGAAAAACTACTTTGCTGCTATTGGCAGTTTCTCTTGTGACTGCTCAAGATAGATTGGTAAGTATTGTCTGTTAATGGACTTTGATTTGATTAAGTTTTCATATAAAGCTTTATTTTAATGAATTTAGCTTTCTCACCAGCTTAATGAATTTAGCTTTCTCACCAGCATTGTTTTTCCTCGACAGTATTCGCTTCCAAATAGATCATCAGTTGGGAGTGGAAGTGCTGGTACAGGGAGTGCCCGTGGTGCTGTCCAAAGCACTGGCTCAGGAGTAGGATCTAGTAGCAGTAGCAGCAGCAGCAGCAGTGACGGAACGAACACAGGGTCAGGATCTGTAACTGGCAGTGGTTCGAGGTCTTCTTCATTAGGAAGCCAAAACTTTGGGTCTAGTAATACTGGCTCTGGAACTAATTTGGGTCTAAGCCAAGGCACAGGGTCTGGAAGTGGAAGCTTTTCATCGGGATTTGGGAGTAATTTTGGGTCCAGCCAAGGCACAGGAACAGTGTCAGGGTCTGGAGCTGGAAATCTGGTATTTGGATCTAACCTTGGGACAACACCTGGCTCTTCGTCAAACTTGGGCAGCAATTCTGGTTCTACAAGTGGGTCCGGCAATCTGTTTTCAAATACACAGTTCGGTCAGAATTTTGCGCAATTTATTGCACAGTTGACTTTGACTGTCACTGAAACTCAAACAATTGATAGTTTTGTCACAGTAACTGAAACTATACTGAACAGTGTTCCAGTCACTTTAACTGGCTTTTCTGTAAACACTGTGATTTTAACTACTTTTGGGGTAAGTGTTTAATAACTCTTAAACATATTTTAAATCTTATATTGTTATATTTTAAATTTCAGATTCATATTGCTGAACTAGTTGTACAAAGAAACTGAAAGAAAGCTATCAAATATATACTAAAAACTCACTCTAAAGAATAAGATTAAGATTGGCTAGTCTCCTTAAGATATCTTTTCTTTTTAACAGAATCACCAGACTCAAGTCGACGATGTTATCTCGCTCGCCACCACAGTTGTGGCTAGGCCTGTAACAGAATTTGTAACCACTGCCAAGTCTAACTTCATTTATGTGACAGATGTATCCAGGGAAGTTTTCACAATAACACATAGTGCATTTTTGATCCACCAGACTACACACACTACAATTGTCACAGAAACGTAAGTATTTTAAATAGTAATTGGTAGTTATATAATTCATTTTAATTACTGATTAATCTTGCTTAATCGTTAACTTTTCCAGGCTAACTATTTCATCTCCAGTGATAAGGACTTTTTTGACAACTGCAGTAGCAACGTCTACGGATTTCCGAACTATTGTGAACACTGTGTTCGTCCATGGATATTAAGGAGCTCTTAAACTTTTGCACGACAGAAATGCATTTGAATGAATAAAGATTTTTAATTTTAATTTTTTTTAACTAATCCTGTGTAATTCGCCTTAATTTATTTGCTTAAAAAAAACTCTTGATTGTGGAAATTTGTGGAAATTTATTTCTTAATCATGGAATTTATCCAGGTAACTTTTACTTATACTTTTAATACCTGTTCAAGCCTATATAACAGGTACTTCAAAATAGGTTTTTCTTTAATTATTTAAAATTAAAACTAGCCTGTGAAGTTATATGTCCACTAGTAAATATGAATTAGGAGCCGGGATATTAGACAGTTTGAATCTTTAAAATAGTCATTTGACCGGTACATGTGACCAATCTTTCCCCCTACAAGCACAGAGGGGTTTACTCCTAAACCGGTTGCAAAGTTTTTTTTTTTTTCCTTTTCTGGCCAGTAGAATGTTTATTCACATTTATCAAACGACCAAAGGCATAAATTTCCTTAAAGTAATTTTTATTAGGGAATAAGAATTTTTTTTTACTTGCGGCCGAAACTGTTGCTAAGCACACCCAATTTAAAGTAAACTTTTTATTCCGCGTAGGAACTAAAGGACTTGTATATTGAAACTAATGGTTTGACATGCACTTGAAATGTTGTGCAAGAAATTTTATACTAGTCATGTTATAATACTAGTCTTCTTAATCAATTTTTAACACTATTTTAATAAAGCATGAAATTTTGTCCAAGTGTGATGAATTTGAAATTCCGTTAGCAGGCTAAAGTAGTATAGCAGGCTATTTGTATCAGGGCTGCAATGTGGTACTCTAAAAGCTTTTATAGAGATTTAAGGTAAAACCTTGTTAGACGCCTTACTGCTTGTGAAAATATTCTGAAAGTATTATTAATTTTCGTTTAGTGTTTTACCATAGAACTTTGCTTTAAAGAAAAGATAATCCTTGAACGGGTTTATGTGAAATGATTAATCTGTTAGCATAGTAGTTTAACATTAGGAGGATTTTGTTTTAAATTTACATTTTTTAACTTTTATTGTCCAGCTGGTAGACTTAAACATGTATATTCTTGGGTATGGTTCAGGCGAAGTCTGGAAAATATAGGACAGAGCGAGTCGGTAAAGATAATTGGTTAATAGTAGAAATTTAGTTATTTTCTTTGTTCTGAATGTGATTCTGTTTGAATTGATTTTGTCATTTAGCTGGAAGGTGAGGGGCTTTTGTCGGTTTTATTAAACTCGCCCAAGAAAGTAACATTATTAAGCGCGATATCTACGAGAATTCTACTGGGGTTGTAAGTGGCCAGGTTTTTAATAGACTTGGATTAAAGTTTCCAGTCTTTTATTAGGCATGCCTAACGGACACTGGGTTGCCAGAAGAGCGTAGTGAGAATGGAGTATTTTCTTCATACGCTGAAAAAACACATGCAGGGATCAGCAGTCTATGATCTGGCCACAAACTCGACCAGATTGTAGCCCAAGGACTACCTATGGTATACCTTGGTATAGCCTATACTTTAGGCCCTAAAGGCCTGTCCTGACAAGCGAGCTTAATCCCCGTGAGACGGACAGTCTTAATTGCCGGATCTCCCGAGGATTAAAATTGCTAGGTGGCGCCTAGTGGCTAGAGCTCTGATCCTGCCAGATGAAGTATTTCCCATTTCTCACCTCATTGTAACTAATTTAGGACATTATATGGCTGAAATGGAGACTTATATTGACCTGCATATTTTACTGTAGAAAGCCCATTAATATGCACGAAAGACAGATTTTGTTCAGAATGTTTTAGTTGATGACCTTTATAGTGTGGAGAAAGTCTGACAGGGAAACAACTAGTGTGAAACTAGGGACTACAGGATCACATTGCTAGACCATGCTCTACCCAGCTTGCTGTCCATGTAAAAGGTTCGCCTGGCCGTGATTACGGCATGCATCGATAGTTTTAATATGGAAACTCTAAAAGAAAGATTGCTAGTAAATCCTACCGGCAGTGCTGTTGCCCCTCGTGTGAATGGGGTTTTGCGAAGACAGATGAACTAATTAAATTTAAGGACACGTTACACTTCTAAATTTTTTATCATTGACTTTCCCCACTGATTGATGTAAGCACCTCTTTGTAAAACATGAACAGAAGACAATACACAGAGGCTAGTGAAGATAGTCTGCAGATTCAACATCTGATCTAGTTTCTCTCTCTCTCTCTCTCTCTCTCTCTCTCTCTCTCTCTCTCTCTCTCTCTCTCTCTCTCTCTCTCTCTCTCTCTCTCTCTCTCTCTCTCTCTCTCTTAGTTAGTTTAGTTAATTTGTACAATTTTGGTGAGGCAACTATTTGTCAAAGCTGTCTTTGACGATCAGATTTTGTGAAAGGGTATCATTGCTAATCGTAGGGATTATGTGGACAATTGTGTAACGTTTTTATTAAAAATAAACTTTTAACATACATTATACAAAAATGTTTTTTAAAAACACCGCGAACACGCATAATGCAAAGTGTAATAAAAGTGACTACAATTACAAAAAAGAACTATAACCATGAACTATACTCGTGTCGACTCTAGAATAGTTACAGATGGCTTCAAACTGTTGGAACCTAGATTAAAGTCCACTTTGGGCTCCAGAGCCTTTAAATATGCGGCCACGAGACTATAATAAGCTCCCACGAAACATTCGAATGATTGAAGACATTAAGGATTTCAAGAGGAAACTGAAGACTTTATTTCATGAGTCTTTTGACAATGACGATTTAACAGTAAAGGAACAATGTGACTTGAAAAGATGAACACTGAACAAACAAGGTAAAACGACAGTGGAGGTCCTGTAGAGAGAGGGGTTCCCTTGCTGTATGGGACCGGAAAAGCAGCCATCAAAGTAAAGATAATGAGGCTTTATAGTAGCCTGTTATTTACATGCGTCGTTTAAGCCTGAAGTTGTATTGGTACGATTTACTGGCTGATGATCTTAGTCTGATGGGTAGAATTTTTTATATAAGGGTTGATCTTGGCGTAGTCGGACTAGCCGTGCTATTTAGAAATTCGGCTGTGGACAACATCCACGGGGAATCTGCAAAATGCGGCCGCCATCCGCATTCACCAGCAAAAGACTAGTGGAGAAAGAGAATACAGTAGACAAATATTATAATATAATAATTTCTCATAGGCATCACTAGTAAGTACAAAATAGCAAACTAAAGTCCATTCAGGTGAAGCTACAACTTAAGGCGTGAAATTATGCCAATTATTATATACCCGATATGTCTTTTACAGTGTTTTTCTAACTTATCCTACCACAAATTTTTAGTAAATCGACGGAAGTAATTTTGATTATAATTTCAGTGACAAATGAAACTAATAGGTGCAAGAACACACGTAAACTAACCTACCAAAATTGCGAACACTAGACACCATTAAAATTGGTGATAGAGAGATTTGGTGATAGAGAGATTTGCTTTACATCTTGAGAGTGTAAATCAGTTCAGACAAATGGAAATCGGCTAATGAAAAAAAAAAACACCTTTTATTTTAATACTGATTATTAATTTTTCGAATTTATATAAGGATAGGCTGAAACACTCTCTCTCTCTCTCTCTCTCTCTCTCTCTCTCTCTCTCTCTCTCTCTCTCTCTCTCTCTCTCTCTCTCTCTCTCTCTCTCTCTCTCTCTCTCTCTGCATAAAATCAGGAACTGTTAAAAAAGTATAACATGAAATTATAACGCAAGTCACAAGTGTAGATCATCTTATTGCGATCTATTATAGTCAAGGCTGAAATATTTAATAGTACGTTTTCTGTAAAGTGAAATGAATCTGTTTTCTTCAAGTCTCATAGCCTGGTTTTACCTAAGGCTTGCCTTGTTTTAAAGCTCTTCCTCATGTTCTTAGATTTTTAAATGGCATAAGCAACATACTGCTTGAAAGTAGCGTGTGCCATCCTGAAGAGGGGGAAATGCCATCTTGAATAAATCTAGGGATGAATGATAGTAGTTAGTGGTGAAATAAAGCCGTTCCCTATTTTAGATTTCCTTTATCGATGATAATTTATTTTCTACCTAATAATGATTATGATAAAAGAACGTATATTACAGTACGTAGCAGCAAACCTCTATTGTGTGTCAATATTTTAATGACTTTGAAGAGATCATCAAATCTATATACCAGCCGTGAACAGATACGAAAGAAACATTGAAATAGGCAATTACTACTTTACTGCTATGGTATTACCATAGTATTCTTTCCCTATGGCAGCACCTATCATGGATTTGTCGGCCTCCACAATTCTCTATTCATGGCCAACTCTTTAAGCTCTTGGTACCTTCTCCCTCCCTTCAGGTCATCTACCATTGACTTCCTTTTCCTTCCTCTGGGTCTTCGTCCTTCAAATTTAGCTTCTATAACGTTCTTCAGTAATCTATCTTTTCTTAACATGCGCCATATTCCGTTTTCTCTACCCTCTCTTTTTTGTTGTAATTAGGGTTGTCTCTTCTCCAACTATTCTTAGTACTTCTTCATTTGTCTTGTGGTCTCTTCAACTTATGTTTCCAGATTTTTCTTGTCTGTTGCTTTTATAGTCCATGTTCCAGAACCATCCAATGCTACACTCCATATAAACCTTTTTACAAATCTTTTCTTCAGTTCCATTTTCAGATTTCCCGTTAATGTTCGTGTCCCTCTCGCAAAAGAAACCTTATCTTGGGCTACTCTGCTCCTAATCTCTTTACTATAGTTTCCTTCTTGTGTTATAATACAGTACTTCCCAAGTACTTGAAAGGACTGACTTGTGTACAAAAATAGAATGATTATATTTCTTGATTTGATAAGAGGCCAGTTAACCACCAGCCCTTACTATACTAAATGGAGCTCAAAAAGTAGTTTATTGAATTTGAGAGATAAACCTTGTTCAAAATAAGTTTTTTTTTTTTAAGATGATCCTTTTTTAAAATGAGCTAACAGCATTTTCTTTTATTCTAGGAAAGGGAACACGACTTCACATTTTCATATATTCAATTAGTCCATATAAGCTTTATAGTACACTGTTCCTCTATTAGAGAAATTCAAATCAATCATTTAACGCCAATTATATCAGAACAGCAGAAATTAAATTGTGTATGAAAAACAAGGTTTCAACAGGACAGCTCTGTAGAGTCAACTTTGTCTCGTTGGGCTGGTTAATTTCTTATCCTCCTATCTAATAATAATAATGAGGCTTCAACATCTTGATTCTACCCTGGTAGTTTTTTTTTCTTCATTTACTGAGCAGTTAGTTACCCCCCCCGGTTCCATGTAAATAGACTGTTTTTAGATTTTTTGTATTGTTGCGAATTTGAAATATCATGAAAAGTCCAAATGGACAAAGAAAGAAATTACTCTTCATTGATTTCCATTTTACGCCTGAATGTATGAAATCCAAAGTAATAAATGATAAAACTCGTGACCTAGTGAAAGTACTTGGGTTTCAATTTGAATTTAAAAAAATCTAAATTAATTGTAAGGTCAGTTATTGGCATGACAGTCGTACGCCGATTGTCTATAAGTTAAGATGCTGTCCATTTCTATCAGTAAGCAATAATAGACAGGTAAATAAACTTTTACGGTCAGCCCTCGAAACAGTCTCTCTCACCACTGTCCGCTTTGTATTCAATCAGGCTAGAAATACTTTAGGTCTGAGATTTTGGGACAGTATGTAACGTCCCCAAAGTCATTATGCTACAAAATTTAACAATCGGAGGGAAGGCATTAATTTGGTAAACTAAGTATGATACTTTCTGGATTATCTCCTCAGTGTGGATGCTATTTTATTAGATTTTTAATACACCACGTTCCTATTTAATTTTTTTCACATCTTTAAATTTTTGGTTTGTAGTGCACTTGCTGGCTTTTACCCCTGTTGCGCCTCGGTGCCGAATGGCCTCCTAGGCTCAAGCTCCAGGGTATATGGGCCAATTATTTTTCCTCCAAGCCCAATTCCCATGTGTCGAATCAAATGGATGTTGCTGGTTAAAGTCTCCCAGGCAGGTTTGATAAAACTCAAATATTTACATGAATGCAGTTCAACTGAGGTTCATTGAGACATTTAAAATATCTTTTTATAAACTACTTAGGCTCTTAAAAGCGTCGTTCGTTGGTTGATTTATCATTTTATAAATTTCACACACATTTACGTTTTTCATATTGTTATTCAGTTTATAGTTTACTAAAAAAAAACAGTTGTAATAATAATTAAATACGGATATATTCTTCTTTTGACCCCTGAGACAAACAAAATAATAATAATAATTTAATAAGGATATATTCTTCTTTTGACCCCTGAGACAAACAAAAGAATAAAGGTTGTAACACCAGTTGTTTGCGCTGTACTTTTGACTGTCATGAGATTAGACATATTCAGCTGTCGAGTCAAAAAAAAAAAAAAAAAAAAAAAAAAGTTCCATTCACAACTACGTTACAATGCTAATCATAAGGCATCGTCGGTAGTTGCATCCTAGTTTAGTTTTGTGGTTTCATAAGCACTTGCTAAATTATTAACTTGTAGGGCTGTTGTCATTGGACTACCTTTCAAAAGATTGGGTGTAAGGATTTTGACTAAATGTTGGAGGCATTGATGTTATTTTAATGAGTATATGTTTGTTTGTATATAAGTATACTGTATATGTACGTCCTCTGTATATACAGTATACTGTTAATGAATATACGTACTTAGGACAGGCAGTAAATGTTTCTCCTGAACATGAGACCGAAATTAAAGGATATACTGTATATACTGTACACAAACACTCAAACACACACACACAGATATATATATATATATATATATATATATATATATATATATATATATATATATATATATATATATATATATATATATATATCATTATCCGTTGCTAGTCCACTGTTTATGGTCTTTCTATGCCAGTCTATAACCATGAATTTTCTTAGGTTGTCAGTCCATCACCTCATCTTCCTTCCCCTGTTTCGTTTGCAATCTCTATGTACCCATTCGATTATTCTTTTCGTCCACCTGTTATCTTTCATTCTCATCACATGTCCTGCCCACGTCCGTATCTTTTTCTTGCTAGAATATCTTTTACCTAAGTTTTCTCTCGTATCCATGTTTCTTTTCTCCTGTCTCTTAGTGTTATTCTCATCATCATTCTTTTCATAGCTCTTGAGTTGTAACTAGCTTATGTTCTTAGAAGTCCATAAGATTCTGATGCCTAAGTTAATACAGGTAGAGAATTTTCTTTCTAGAGAGAGACACTTTACTTCTAATAATCATATTTTCTTTACCAAAAGCTCTCTATCCCTTGCTTATCCTTCTTTTAATTTTGGTCTCATGTTCAGGAAAAACATTTACTGTCTTACTTAAGTATGTATATTCATTAATAATCTCGAGGCCCCAGGGGTTCGGCCATAACCCATATTTGCATTCTCTGCGTTCTCATTGATCATTCTGTTAGTTTTACACACATTCATTTTAAGTCTTGTATGTCTGCTTTCTCTATTCAAATTTTCTATCGTCTTTGCAATTCTTCCCATAATTCATTGCAAATCTTTAGTTCTTAAGGTGTTCCCCATTAATGTTAATTCCTACATTTTCGCAATCTAAATTCTTAAGAACTTATAGGCACGCCGATTAATTTAGGTCTCCTTGTCTCCTTGTCTAACTCGTTTTCAATGGTAATTTTCTCAATATATATATATATATATATATATATATATATATATATATATATATATATATATATATATATATATATATATATATATACACACACACACACACACATACATGCACACAGACACTCAAACATGTACGAGCTTATGCCAGTGTGAGCGCATTCATAGCTTGTATATAAATCCGAAGAATTCTCAATCAGCTAACTGCTAAAATTATATTTTCCTGGGATTTACTATAAATCAAATTATATGTTTATGTATATATATTGTCATATGGGTCCAGATTGTCATCTTCCATAAATTAACCAGCCAGTTTGTGCACAGAAATTTGCATTATCTCGGTATCAGAGACACGAACAAGCAAACAAGTGGAATAAGAAAAGTCTTGTAAAAACAAAACCTCCTTGTAAAGACTAGGAGAAACAAATATGGGGTTTGGGTAATGGAAAGCGAGTATTACAAAATGAAATGCTGTTGCTGTTCTTTTGCTGACGACCATGACATGCATTTTTTTTTATGTCAGTACTGTCTCATTTAGGCATATTTTCTATGAATGAATTATTAAGTATTTAATGGTATTAGTTATTAATATTATTATTAGTAGTAGTAGCTAGGCCACAACCCTAGTTTGAAAAGCAGATGCTGTAAGCCCAAGGGCTTCAACAAAGAAAAAAAAATAGCCCAGTAAGGAGAGGAAATAAGGAAATAAATAGACTATATAAGAAATAATGAATTAAAAATATGAAATATATTAAAATCAGTAAAAAAGTTAAGATAGGTTGCCATATATAAACTATGAAGAGAGACTTGCGATGGCCAGTTTTAAGATGGAGAAGGTAAGACTTTGAATAAACTGCATACCGAGTAATACGTACAGGATGGTGCAGGCTGGAAAGATGTAAATGCAGAGGATGGTCAGAATTATGGAAAATCTTATGCAACATGCAAAAAGAACTAACTGAACGACGATGACAGAGATTAATATCCATATCAAAAATAAAAATTTTAATATACTGCAAGTTTTTGCACAACATTTAAGATGAAAGTCTTCCATAAAATTCTACTTTTTCCTTGCTATCGCCGAATGTACTTCTACCGTAAGAGTTGAAGTGCTGAATTTTACCATTCTAATTTTCGATTAGTAAAATAAACCACGACAATCCGTAATTTATTTATATCGCTCTACAGTTAGTTTAGTGTAGTTTTATCTACATGTAATTTTATAGAATGAGAGAATATTCCAATTAATTTTCAGGTAATATTATTAAAAGATATTTCTACAGCAACGGTTCTTATTCAACCTTGATTGAATATCATCAATCATTGTCTATATACCACGTAAATGTATATACACTTTAATTAATTACTTAGCTTAGCCTTAGACGTATCGTTCACGTTTTTAATATTCCATCGAAATTTGGAATTTAATTTGATTAACAGGAGAATTTTAATTTTAATAAATTTTATTTCCATACGGTATTCAGATATAAAAATTCTAGGGATAAGAAATTGTTTAAGATATCTTTGTTTCTATATGTTGCATTATTTACAAAGTACTGTACTAGCCTCCTGTCTAGTATAGTGGAAACGTGTCCGCCTAGCATTTGCATGGCAGCAGATCGATCCCATCCCGGGACCATGAGTTTAAGCTGTTTGTTGGGGAGGCCACTGCTGTAGTTGGGCACCATAGTTGGGGTTGGGTTTGTCCGGCTGACGTTCTGGTGAGATCTATTCTGATTAAACTGGAACTGAAACCATACACCTTTAAAGTTCTTATTTTTATTAAAGTTCTGTAAACTCCATATAAAAGGAAAGGCATCGTGCCTAACCAGCTGACACATCCAAGAAAGCCGTTTATTTGACCTTTTGCTTTCCAATGTGGTAAATCATGGTATGCATTCAAAATAATAATTTTGACAATAAATACCTATGCTTGCATCGTGTTGGCAAGTGTCAGTGGGATATGTACAGTGATAAAGATTTAGACTTGAGGTTTTCAAAAAGCCTTGGAAGAAAACGAGTTTTCTAACGTAAAGAATTGTTCAGATGCTTGATATTTTTGCTTTTGATTTAGAGATAAACTATTATTAAAAATATAGCTGTGAAGTGAATTCAAAAGGGAAATTTAGTCTTCAATTCGTATAATACCTACTATATAGTTAAGAATTTAAAGAAAGTGATCGAAATCTTTTGGCCATACATTACGTATTCAGTAATGACCTTCTTGATATGTTTTTCTCCCGTTTTCAGTATTAAAGAGTCAAGTGTCGTCATTGATTTGGTTTTTATCGTCATCTGATATATTCATCGTGATAAAACAGTAAAAATTATGATTAGGCTACATGTGGTTTCACTGTTGGACACTGGACATCAAGGTGACGATGTTGATAATGACTGGATTCTATTACTGCAGCTGGAGAATTGAACACCGTGAATAAACAGTATAAGAATTTCCCCATGAAACATTATATATATATATATATATATATATATATATATATATATATATATATATATATATATATATATATATATATATATATATTAATTTGGTAGAGTTTATTGGATAGAATTCTTTTAGAAGATAAAATGGTTGAAATTTGCTTATCTATGTATTCATATCTTTACATTTATACCTCCGAACGTCCACAAGCCATCAGTTGGAAATCCTAGTTCCCCTCCCCCCCCCCCCCCTCTTAGTCAACCAACAAAGCAGCGTCCAGTAGGGGTAATTAAGATGCATCCGATGGCCTTGTGCGATAAGCGGTAGCATCCAAAACTCAAAGAACAGAATAGGACTTCTGCCATCTGCCAACGAAAGGTCACGTACGTTGAAACTTTTAAGGTGGGTAGCAAATGTGTGTAAGCACCGTCAACATTCTTAAAATATCATTAAAATATCATTAATATATATATATATATATATATATATATATATATATATATATATATATATATATATATATAAATATATATATATATATACTGTATATACTGTATATATATATATATATATATATATATATATATATATATATATATATATATATATGTATATATATATATATATATATATATATATATATATATATATCCTGTATATACTGTATATAAATGTATATGTATGTATGTACGTATATATATGTACATATATGTATGTGTGTGTATATATATATATATATATATATATATATATATATATATATATATATATATATATATATATATATATATATATTATTTTAGAATAAAGCATAAGCTACTAACTGTTTGTAGTGTTTTAGTTTTTCTTAAGCGTTTGAACTTACGGCGCACATGCCTTTGTTAGAAAGCATTGGAGTGGATGCATCAGGCAACCGACCCCTTAATGCGGGGATAACGATGTGAAAGAAGATTTCTGCTGGCGTATTTTCAAACCTCAACGATGATAGAAATAAGTGGAAACAGTAAGACTTGGCGTTTTATTGCCTAGTGGGCTTAGTCTTACTATTTACAGCAATTTATATCGGTACGAGTTTCGAGATTTTGGCCGGGCAGAAATATATATCATTGAAAAAATTTAGCTATGGGTCTATGGTTCGATATCTAAGTGTATTTGTTTCTAGATTTTTCACACACATTTTATATATATATATATATATATATATATATATATATATATATATATATATATATATATATATATATATGTGTGTGTGTGTGTGTGTGTGTGTGTCTGTACGTGTATAATAAAGTCTGTAAGTACAATACCGTATATATACTCATAGAAGTAGATATCTGCACATTTTGTTTAACAAAGGAAAGACTTCGTTGTCAGGAAGCGTGATTAAGTCCCCATCAAGATGAGTCGGATATATAACTTAGCCATACCAACACATACTGTACATATGTATATACTGATTCGTGATTTAGATGTCAGTGGGCTAAATGGAAATGTGCATAACGCCTAATGTTATTTCTTATTCGATTTTGTTTTCCACAATGTAAAGTCCTGTTAGGCATCTATTCGGAGATAATATAATCACCAGTTAAAATATGAATAAGTAAATGCCCACCCCCCCCCCCCAAAAAAAAAAAAAAAAAGTAACAATCCTAAAGAAACCTTTTACATAGTTAAGCCAACAAAAGATATTGAAGAGATTACAGATAACTGAAACGACTCAATAGAAAATAATGAAACCGACGAACTAAACAGAGGGAGATAAAAAAAAAAGTGATATGTGTAACCTTGAGCCGTCAAATTGGATAAAGGGATACCTTTGGATGAGGTCATCACAGCAGATGTGACCGGATGCGAACGTGCACGCAGGCGAGCGCTCACGCACCCTCTGAGTTTTTAGATTTAAGGGACTTGTGTCTCCCTCATGACCTCCCATGACCTAAAGTGTGACCACAGTTTCCTACGTGAGTTGCGTGGCCATCTCATCCTTTTACTGATTCAGGAGCTTCAAGGGCGCCAGCTCTTCACTGAGGTATTCAGCATGATGGGCGGGGATGGGCGGAAGAGGTAGAAGGACGATGCTGGGATCTCCGTGTGAAAGCCCTTTATTTTTTGTGTGTGGTTCTCGTTGTATTTTGGGAATGGGAAGCAGACGAGGAGTGAATGAAAATAATGCTGAATTCAAATTGTTCGTTAACAAAAGAAATCATTTATTGAAGCCTGATAATGGTGTTTATCATCCATTATAAAAGTTGTAACTGAATGGAGAAATTCTTGAAGGAATTGTTAACAAATGCGAAACCCAGTTTGGGGAAGGAAAAGGGTAAGGAAAAACTGGTTATTCTATCAAATCATGACTTGGGAATAATCGAATAATTAACTTTTCAGCTGTCTGATTTTTTTCCGTTTCGAGCGGCTGGAGATTGTTAGCAAATGTTAGGGTCAAATAAAAAGAAAAAATAACAGTTAGACCTGAGATTCCCACACAACCGTTAATTGCAAGATTTTTTTCAATTATAAACCGTCTATAATTGATCAATAGCTTCATTAGCTCTATATAGCATTGCATGAACAATCGTCACAGTAGCCCAATATTTTTCATGAAATGTATTACGCCAACTATTTATGGTACATCTACTTGTATTTTGGTGCAATTTTTCCATGTGGAAGCATTTAACTTTTCTTTTGGGAGCCTCCAAATACAGCTAATTTCATTGGAGTCTAACAAAGAAATATTATAGAAGAGAATGTTAGGCTGTATTGATAGTTATCTGAAGCTTCATGTCTATGAAATATTTTTCTTAATTTATAAGTATATCTCCCAGAATGACGACCATGGAAAAGATCCAATATTAAAAATTATGTGTTGTGCATTTTCCACATTGCCTTAGTATAACAGGCGTAACCAATTCTTCTTTAGCCACTAACGTTCCGTAAGTTTAATCGATGTTTAACCCTCTAACATTTCAAAAGGACTCAGTCAAATATCCTGTTTTAACGAAGGTGTTATTTTGTATAACGGTGTTCATTTCCGTCTGATGATAAATCTACCAAGAACTGATATGACGTAAACGCCATTGATGTTAATGCAAGAAATATTTTCGCCTTGCGGTAATTTTTGTGAATAATCTCTAAATCGGATTCAATAACCTAAATATGTTGCATTTTACACAAATGTTTCATATTATATATGGGTTAATAGATTTGGTAATTCATGCAGGTTAATCTATCCTTTCTAATTGTTTTGCCTTCTGAATATCATGTAGTAAGATTTTTATGTCGGAATGTTTTTATTATATAAGGTTTCATAATCTTGTTGATTACATGCAATGAAATATACCGATATGATTGACTAGATGCCGTTTAAAGTTAAACACCTATGAGAAGGGATGCATTGAGAATTCTAGTTTCGTTGCAATTGAATATAAATAGAGTCTGAACTAAAACACCAGAATTTGAACCGTAAGTTCTTTCACTTTTGAGGTATTTTGATTTCGTAATCTGCTATGAATTCAGTATTAGAAAATAGCCTTATACAAATGTACAAAAAAAAGGCTAAAATTTCATTAATTTTAAAATTTCTCTCTCTCTCTCTCTCTCTCTCTCTCTCTCTCTCTCTCTCTCTCTCTCTCTCTCTCTCGGGATTGAAAATTTTAGGTATTATCGTGAATATTTTTTTTGTTATTTTTCTTGGATTTATATTTTTTTAAGCAATCTCTAGTGCTACTATTTGCTACTTTAAAAATGCATTTAGGAGACAGGACTCTTTAAGGTATATGAATTCCGGTGCCTTTTTTAGTAATATGCACCCTCTGTAATCAAATAATTGTTGATGCTTGGCTCTTTGGTTGTAATATCGTGGTCCTTAGCATTAATAGTCGATGATTTACTGTCTATGATATTAAAGACGACATTGAAGTTTTTTTTTTTCCCATATGGCTCTCATAGCAAAGTTTGAGAGAAAGAAATTATCTACAGAATCAAAAGCTCTTATATATAATCGGTTATGAGTTCTCTCTGTATGTAGCCATATTTTCTCAAGTTTTTAAATTATGTTTTGGTGCAAGGAAAGTAGAAGACGAAGAAGGAATGATAATTCAACTTGCTTTCCTTATTTACCGTATTTCTATTCATGCTCGTTCATGATAATGTCCGTTTGATAAGAATAATAAAAATGATAAAATGTTCGTAAGAAAGGTGAGGTTATATATATATATATATATATATATATATATATATATATATATATATATATATATTATGTGTATATATACCTATATTTATATATATATAAATATTATATATATATATATATATATATATATATATATATATATAAATATTATTATATATATATATATGAATATTATTATATATATATTTATATATATAAATATTATTATTATTATTATTATTGTTATTATTATTACTACTACTACTTGCTAAGCTACAACCCTCGTTGGAAAAGCAGGGTGCTATAAGCCCAGGAGCTCCAACAGGGAAAATAACCCAGTGAGGAAAGGAAGCAAGGAAAAATAAAAATTTAAGAAGAGTATAAAAATTAAAATAAATATCTCCTGTATAAACTATAAAAACTTTTAACAGAATAAGAGGAAGAGAAACAAAACAGAACAGCGTGCCAAGTGTACCCTCAAGCAAGAGAACTCTAACCCAAGACAATGGAAGACCATGGTACAGAGGCTATGGCGCTACCCAAGACTAGAGAGCAATGGTTTGATTTTGGAGTGTCCTTCTCCTAGAAGAGCTGCTGACCATAGCTAGTCTCTTCTACCCTTAACAAGAGGAAAGTGGCCACTGAACAATGACATTGCAGTAACCCCTTGGGTGAAGAAGTGTTTGATAATCTCATTGTTAGGTATATGAGGACAGAGGAGAATGTGTAAAGAATAGGCCAGACTATTCGGTTTGTGTATGTAGGCAATGGGAAAATGAACCGCAACCAGAGAGAAGGATCCAATGTAGTACTGTCTGGCCAGTCAAAAGACCCCATAACTCTCTGGCGGGAGTATCTCAACATATATATATATATATATATATATATATATATATATATATATATATATATATATATATATATATGTATATATATAATATATATATATATATATATATATATATATATATATATATATATATATATATATATATATACAGTATAGCCGCCTAATGTTAAATTTTTAGAATGTTCGATACCATTTTTAGAAAGCTGTTGATGTGTATTATGGCAATATAATCACAAACAAACTGGATTTGCTTAAAAGAGTAACGAAAATACGAATGATGATAAACCTCTAAACAGGTGATTAAATCAAAAGTCGTATATGTTCTCTTAGACTCGGTGTCGAAACAAATACTAAGGTGGAACATGCGTCGACACTACTAAGCATTTTATATTGATTTCTCTTCAGGAACACTTCAGTGGATGATCGAAGACCTGTTGCATAATTCTCTGTGGTGTCCTTTGACGATGCATACTAAAACATGCAGTCTCTCTCCCCTACATGGCATCTTCCTAATGGATTGTGCTATGTGCCAAAGGCATCGTTATCTGATTGACCCCCAATCCCTTGCACATCATTTTAACATTTGATAATCTTTTCTGTATAATAAGCATGACCATTAGAATGCCCGTTTCATTATTCACCGGTGTATAGCAGGCTATGTTCTTAAAGTTACAATAGAAATGTCATCAAAATTTTCACCTTCCATATCTGTATTTGCTTCGTTACTAGAAAAAAATAAAAATGCAACCCATTTTTTAATATACTGATTCGAATGTCGTTACATTGCTTTACAACGTGTTGGCGTTTTGAAATAGCTGGCTGTCTATATTTCCATGTGCCCAACCAAGAAGCACATACATAGCTATCATTCTTCTGCTCCTCCGCGTGAATAATCTTTTAAGAATCGGCCAGAGTTCCATATTCCCTCAAGGTCTTCTTATCCTTGATGGGAATGGTTCCTTGTGTCCTTGCGCGAGACATTTATGTAGTCAGGGGATTCTTTGGATGTTGTTTTAGGGCCCTGTTAGAATAATCAGGTATGGAAGGAAGAAGAGGTGGCTAAGTTGATAGAGGACTTATGAATAAATGTATGAACGAGAAAAGATGAAATATTATAGTTGTTGTTTCACTCAGAGGTTGCTCGGAAAGTTATGTTGAAAGAATAGTAAACCAAAGAAGGTAATTTGCTTGTTATTTAACTTTGAGAAATTCTATTGTTAGTTTATTTGATGAAATGTTCAAATATGCGTATATTTATTTGGATGACTCATACATATAAAAAAACTGTCGAAAATATACGTACATTCTTTCAGTTGAACTTTATAAAGCTAATAAATAATTTATATTTAAACCAGGCTATGTAATATCAAGAAAGCATTATATGAAATAAGAATTAGAAGACTATAATGAGTCGACAACATAATTAAGATATTCTCTCTCTCTCTCTCTCTCTCTCTCTCTCTCTCTCTCTCTCTCTCTCTCTCTCTCTCTCTCTCTCTCTCTCTCTCTCTCTCTCTCTCTCATATATATATATATATATATATATATATATATATATATATATATATATATATATATATATATATATATGCATATATATACATACATATATATATATATATATATATATATATATATATATATATATATATACATACATATATATATATATATATATATATATATATATATATATATATATATATATATATATGTATATATATATATATATATATATATATATATATATATATATATATATATATATATACTGTGTTTATATCATTTAAACGTTAGGATAAAAGATTATAGAAATACATCCAGTAATAATCATGTAAGAAATATAAAAAACTTCAATGTAAACTAGCAACTGGATAGGTCTTCATTGGAATATCACAAAATCGTTTCTTTTTTATGCGAGACGGGAACTGATCTAGAGAAAAGATGTATTGATTACAATAATGCATAGTGTTTGCTTTAAGAAAATGATCCTAAGAATTATCCTAAACATAAAAGTAATTTACAAGGATTCTCTAGATTATATTCCTTCACCTCAACCTGTGCCATAGAATGTGAATGATACTACCAGGAAATGTTATAGGTCAGTTTTCATTCACTTTATATGCCTTCCCTGACTGAGGTGTAAGATCATGATGAATTACTGGTGAAAATTATCGGTAACGTTTATTACTGAGTACCTTGCGGAAAATTATCTTCTTGCGTATTTAATTATCCCTAATTAAGATTGTGAGTTAATAGAAATATGTTGTGTTGTTAATATTCCATTTACTGAAATTTTTGCAAGGCATTAGAATGATGTTTTTCAAGTGTTCTAACTTCAAAAAAAAAAAAAAAAAGATACTTTATAAAGAAAGAACGGATAAAAAGGGGTATTTTGAAATATGCACATGAAGCTTAGAAAACTTTTCTCTTATTTTTTCTTTAGTTAAGGGCGAGAAAATGAATGAAACAAGGCATTGTTCCCAACACAATACTTGAATTCTAAACGCTTCAACTGTTGGCCAACGTGAGACGTAAATTCTCCCAAGTATTTACGTGTCTGAAGTATACGTATGCGACACGCTGTTAAATTTCAGTGGGAGTTTTGCAATTTCCTTTCAGGAAAAAAGATTCTTTACGGTGTTGGTGCTAATGTATATCCCTTAACTTTTAATATTAAGTTTTGGTATTCATATCCCTCGTGTTGTCTTCATATCATGCTGGTTTTGATGGGTATCTCTGATCTTTAGGGGCGGACTACTCAAAATGCTGTATATCCTTTTTTAACGGATACAAAGGATATTGTGGCTTATAAGAGCTGAAAGAAGTTTGAAATACAATAAAATCACAAGAACGTATTGAAGATATGATAAATTGAATGCATAAATTCATCTGCTTTTGGAATTAGGTTTTTTTTTTTTTTTACCGTAGAACATCTTAACCTTATGTTTTTATCAGTGTGTTTTCTGTCCTCAAGATATCTAAAGGTAGAAGCAGCTGTTTTCGTTATATTCTTACAATGCATATCGTCACCATGTTTTACAGACTAAAACAAAATAAGGGTCATGGGTAGTGCCATAGCCTCTGTACCATGGTCTTCTACTGTCGTGGGTTAGAGTTCTCTTGCTTGAGGGTACACTCGGGCACACTATTCTATCTTATTTCTCTTCTTGTTTTGTTAAAGTTTTTATTGTTTATAAAAGAGATATTTATTTTAATGTTACTATTCTCAAAATATTTTATTTTTCCTTGCTTCCTTTTCTCATTGGGCTATTTTTTTTTCCCATTTTGTTTACCGAAAGCTCTCTATCCCGTGCTTCTTTTAATTTTGGTCTTATGTCCTGGGGATACAATTGCTGTCTGTTCCAAGTATGAGAGTTATTCTTCTGCACGTAACATTCCCTCTGGAAATTCCAGTAATGTTAGGATAGAAATATCCATAGGAAATTAGGTCAGCTAATCATTATGCCCACACTATAAGGAAAATTCATTTATTTATAAACAATTTATATGTATATATATACACATATATATATGTATTTATATATATATATATATATATATATATATATATATATATATATATATATATATATATATATATAATATCAAACATTCAGCTGGGCTCCACAAGGAACTAGAAGAATTGGAAGACCCCCGTCCTACATGGCTGAGGACATTGGAGCGCGAAGTAGGAGGTGATGAATGGAGAAGCATTAAATTAAAAGCTCAAGATAGAGGACTGGTGAAATCTAACAAAGGCCCTTTGCGTCAATAGCCGTAGGAGGAGAAGGTGATGATGATGATGATGATGATAGTGATAATAATAATATATATATATAGATAGATAGATAGATAGATATGTATTCTTATGAAGCTGGTCTAGTGTAGAGTCAATAAGTTAATCAGGTATTTTATTTGTTTTCATATGTGGATTGCAGAGGTGAATAGCCAGTTCTTAAGATGAATTTCTCTCGTGTAGGTATAAGTTTGTTATGTAAATTACCTAAGACTTTCTTCGTTATTTTATTTTTATTCTTCATTCAGGTCAGTATTTGTAAATTTACGTTGTTTTTTTAATTAACTTTTTTTCACATATTTGGTTACAAAGTCATACGAAATCGGTTTGAGAGTGTCATGTGACCATACAAGATAGAAACAAGGGCATATGTAAATTTTTATTATATTTTTATGAGGTATTGCCTCATGTGTGTGAGAGATACGCAATTCTTATTTTGCCATGTCCTTAGGAAGGATCTCGAAAATCCTATTGTTAGATTGAATCTTATTGTTTTATTTCCAAAGATGGTGGTCCGGCGGAGCAGCTGAGAAGGAGAGTTCCCTGAAACCCAGGTTCGTCTTTTGACATTTTTATATCGTTGATAACTAGGATGCCCTTAGGCCAACCACCCACACATCCAGATCTCGGACCTAGAATCTTTTGGAAGTAGCTAAGTTTCATATACAAGCGACCCCAGGGATGCATAGATTAGATAGAGATTTCCAGCCTTAAGTCATAGCCATCTCCCCCCCCCCCCTCCTCTCTGTCTCTCCTACACCTCTCGTACTAGATCAGTGTATTGTTTTAAAAGTGTTCAGTGAAATCTCAAAGTTTTGGTGTGACTGGTTTTTTGTAAACATAGTGAGTATTTATAAAAATTCTCTTAGAGTTTTTGTAACTGGCCCTGTAGTAATGTAAAAGGTGTTTGTATCGTCATCAGGTTAACTATATTCATTGACTGTCAAGATTAATTAAATATTGTATGAAACTTGATTTTAAGGTAAATAAGTGATTATATCATTTTCAGAGGGTAACATTTTTGTCCTAATCTATGTTTTGTTCAAACTTAATATTTCGAGTGATTTATTTTTTTATGTAAATTCTCTCAAAGTGTTATAATTTATAAAGAATATATTTATTTTTGTAAAGAGAGTATTAATCCAATCACCAGTGTTTAATTTAGTATTCGCTTGTATCCTGTTAAAGTATCGAAGTAAGAGGCGATTTTAAATAATTCTTAATAAAAATTACCCAGTTTTGTTTTGACTGTACTTAAGAGATCTTTGGGTATTCCGAGATTTATATATTACTGTCTGGGGGTTACATAAGTGTCTCAGAGCTCTGGTATTAATATTTTCAAGTGTAACAGATTTAATGTAAAAACAAACAGGGGAGTTTGGAACTCGAGAGGTTGTATAGCTTGGCAGCCGTAACATATATGATATTATATTTTGGTTCCCCGACACGGGAATATTTTACAATAATATATATATATATATATATATATATATATATATATATATACATATATATATATATATATATATATATATATATATATATATATATATATATATATATATATATATATATATATGTTTATATGCAATCAAATGAAATTGCAAAAGCAACAAATATTTTTTCTTTACCTAGGACTTTCATCCGCTCGAACGAGCCACTTAAAAACGTTTATAATAAAGAATTTTCGCAGTTTCCCTTAATAATTATAAACTCATTAACGCCAATTGCAGTGTCCACCAGTCATTCATCTCGTCTGTGTTCCATACCTTTTCTTTGACACTTAGTTTTTTCATTAGCCTGAACATCCGAAATGTGCTCAAGAGAAGCTTTTCTATTTTCGTAACGTCCGTTGAATTTCCTTATATATATATATATATATATATATATATATATATATATATATATATATATATATATATATATATATATATATATATATATATATATATATTATGTGTGTGTACATGGGATCAATCAATATTACCTAATGTGTGTTCACCTCCTACTTTGGCAAAAAGGGATATACAAAGTCCTGTCTGAGGTACATGAAGCATTTTCAAAAATGACTTTTTTCCCTCAAATGACATTGGTTATATATGATATACATAAACACACACACACACGCATACACATAAATATATATGTATATATATGTTCATATATATATATATATATATATATATATATATATATATATATATATATATATATATATATATATATTATATATATATATATATTTATTTATTTATATATATATATATATATATATATATATATATATATATATATATATATATATATATATATGTATGAAGTAAATTAACATTAATCTTAACACATTAGGACTAGAAATGTAAAGGTAATTTAACGTAGACAAATTATTGTGATTAATTTTTTTAGCCGGAACACAGTTTTTGACATTCTTTTATAATTTTCTGTCAGCGTTTACACAACACAGCATATATTCATGGCATGCTTTGCTTGTTTCCGTGGAATTTATCAGACCTCTGTGGGTTTTGATCTCTGTGCATTATGCAAGAAGTCACCGATAAAATCTACAGAGGTACCAATACACACACACACACACACACACACACATATATATATATATATATATATATATATATATATATATATATATATATATATATATATATATATATTATATGTGTATGGATGTATGTATGCGTGTGTGTGTATGTATGTATGTATGTATATATAAGTTTATATGTGTGATAGATTGTTCTTACTCTACAATACAGTGACTGTTAGATGTTAGAATATAATATCTTATATGTTCTTAGAAGAGCAGATTCTTCTTCTTGATTCTACTATATTTTCTATGAGCACATCTCCATATTGGCGATAGTGGGTGAAGAAAAAGTTAACTGAAATTTGTAAGAAATTATCACTCAAATTATTGAAGATTACAGTTAACCTCAGAAATGTACTATTTTTAGCCGCACCGCAAATCATCTGGAAAAAAAATATCTTACATTTAATTAAATTTCTTATTCCCGAGTTAAGCTTTAATATGTGGCCCCTTAATTCAAGATGTTTTATAAGATTTATTTCTGTAATAGGCGTTCTACTGAACCCCTACTTTAAGATATTTTTGTTATACCACCCTTACCTCTGAACTAGAAATGCAATTGATACATATTTTGTGAGGTTGAATTACACAACTTTTCTAGAGGTGAGGTACAAAATAACCTAGCTTTCTAGAGGTGAGGTTGAATTACATAGCTTTCTAGAGGTGAGGTTAAATTACCTAATTTATTTAGAGGTGTGGGTGCTCTCAAGTAGATTAATGCGAGTCTCCTTTCTTTATTAATTTTATGTTATTTTCTTTATTTATTTGCATCAAAGAATTTATCATTACCTTTGGTATTTACTTTTCTAAACATAGTTGTCCATATGGGAGGCCTTTCGGTTTCTAGAATTTTCTTTTCCACCTAGGATTGGAGTGTGTCTAGTAATGATGGTTATGATAAATGCCATATTTTACTGAGCCATATTATAGAATGCGTATTCAGTAATTCAGGACGTATTTGAGACATCGTACATGAAACCGAGGTTGTTGGAGATCAATTGTTCTACGATTATCTATATATATTTCAGAAGCACTAATAATTGTTAATAACACTTTCAATATTTTTTTTTTTTCAGTGGAATTGTCTCTACTACCAATTCTCTTCCATGATTACCGGAAACTTTTTAAAATATTTTTTTTTAGAGTTGAATTATATTTTTTGTTCAGTTCCTCTTTAAATAGCTGTGACGGGAATAAAAATTTAGGTGTAAAAAAATAAAATTCCTTTAAACCAATACTAAACTCACCGTCCTTGTAACACTAACGGGATAAGCGAAAATTTTGGCCTGGGATTCTTAAGTGTAAAAGAAATTTTTGGCTAAGACGGAAATCATACTGTATAGTTCTTTTAGGAACTTTGTTTTTCAGCATCACCATTTCTTACATTGTTGGTAACATGAAGGCATGATTCTTATAACATTTTCCCAATAGATTGTAATACTAAGCGTTCTAGCTTTATTTTCAAATTTCATGCGTATCTTTTAAATTAATTCTTATCGTAGACATTTTATGCCGTGTAATAATATAAGAGTCCTAAAATCTTTCCGCTAAGAACATCGATTCTTTTAACCCTGCATCGTACCTGGATGAGTTTGCCCTGTGGTCGTTTATGAATGCCCTCATTACTACAGTGTTACCATAGACACGATTTTAGACCAAGGATACTCATTATTAACGATGTAATCTTCAACTGACGAAAATGGACAGGGTATGTTATTGAAACGTTAGCTTTCTGATCCACACCGTAAAGTAGTTCATTATGCAGGAGTTCTAGTGATAAAGCGTTCATTTTTCTTTATTCCTTGTCAGCGAAATGAGACTCTGCCCTCTGAGCGTTAGGTGTAAACCTGTAGTTAAGAGCAATTAACCTGCCCATCGGATTTTTGCCCCATACAAAGTGGGCTTCGTCCCTTCAAGGCTGCCCAGATCATCATCTGGAGAGTGAGCGAAAGAGGAGATTACTTCAAGATACCTTTGAACTTTTGCCGGGCTTCATTTTGCCTGGTTATCTCTGGAACCTGTTGGGATGTGCAGTCTGTCACATTAAGCAATCAGGGGAAACGCAAGGGTTATCTTTTTTCTTTGAATTTTTCATTTTGAAAAGGTTATATGTCATATACTTCGTCAGCCAAGAAATTGGAAAATTTAATGAGAATGAATGACGTTCGAAAACATTTTCTTATTGTAATTTTCACAGAAAAGGGAAGTAAGTTTATTCAGATAGGTGAACTTTATTTATTTCCCCGAAAACAACAAAATGGGATGGTAATTTACTCTATCGAACCGGTAGTAATAAGACAATTTCCTGTTTTTTTCCCCTTTCGTAATAGATCCCTTTACCTGGTTGTCCAACTTTATCCAGAGCCATTAATCACGCGACGTGCTAAATCTTTAGCTCTAATACTTACATTCTAAGCAATTCAGAGGCAATCTTTTGTATTTTGCATATAGAATAATATAGAATACGAAACAAAATTCAATCAACCGTTTTCATCATATCGAAAAATGAATTTATATATTTTGGAGTGGATACCTTAGCATATTGTTGAATGTCTTCCTTCACTTAGTCATAAATCTTTTCTCATGAAATTTTTTTGAGTGCCACCCATTCTTCGACGTAGCTGTTCTTTTATCTCTTCTTTTATCTTCTTAAAGCTAATTATTTACAGAAAATATGGAAAAATCGGGAAAATATTTGTGATGTTTTTGAAATTACTCAATGCTGCAGCCTTTTAAGGTCCACCACGCATGCACTGGGCTAGTGAAGAATCAAAACGGTGGATCCGGCGTTGGGATTATAGCCTGGTAATACCAGTTTTTTTTTTTTTTTTTTTTTTTTTTTTTTTTTTTTTTTTTTTTTTTTTTTGCTGCATACAATGTATACAAAGGTCCCGTTTCCTCGTGACTGACCATTACAGTCAGGGAAGTCACTATTTTTAGATTCTTGTCACGCTTCCTTTATGGATGTTCGTTAGATATTTCTGAAGTATTTTTTCCTCTATAGTTTACTGACGTTGATGATGTGTAACAAATGGTAAAAGAATTGTTCCCCGTTCCTGGTGGATATTTAAATAAACATAATATTTTAATGTCGGGGTTGCACACAGAAATCAATTGCTAGGTACGCATATATTCTCCAATAAGCTGTTCGCCCACATCATGGATGGCTCCGTGGTAAAACATGACAGCATTTACTGCCGCATTAACATATAACTAAGAAATCAAGGAAAAGCATACTGATCAGTTTAGGTATTGTGTCGTGTTAAATAACTTTTCTTGTAGTTATAATGTTGGTGAGTACCTTTAGAAGGATATTAGTTATCAATCTGTTGCAACAAGCCTGGAAATATTCCTTATTTTACTGATTTGGTTTTCGAAAAATTTTAGTCAAAATGTTTATGGTTAAGAATGTTGAAATGTAAAATTCTTAGGTACACGTGACCTTCCAAGCTATTGGTTTGAGGAACCACACACTGACCCAGGTTCAACTGGATTAGGTAAGAGGCTTTACTTGCATAAATGCATTTAGGGTTTGGCACTAATGCCCTTTGAAAGTGACAGCAAACAAAGCTCATTTCTTATAATTTCATCACAATAAGTTGAGGAATATGAAGCGTGACTCGGGAGATGATGAATGGAGAGGTATTGATTTAAAAGATCTAGATAGAGATGTCCGTCGAAATCTAACCGAGGTCCTTTGCGTCAATAGGCGTAAGAGATGATTATAGTCGTTATCCTTTATCTTCTCTCTGTATAAAGTCTGATTCTGGTTATATAAACAGTGGTATTTGGGAGATTGTACATATTTAGTTCCAAAACCGTGTTTGAAAACCAAATTAATATCCCCCATAGGAATGAATGGAAATAACATTAAAGTGTTCCCCACCCAAGGATGCTCCTAGTAGGGGCCATTTTTACACAAATATTACAATATTAAAATACTGTAGTGCTTAAAAGCATATCCAAAAGAATACAAGTTTATAATTAATGTAATAATAGATAGCATTTAGAATAAACATTTAAACTCTCTTTACCTATAGCAAGGAGAGTAAACTCTCTTTACCTAGAGCAAGGAGAGTAAACTCTCTTTACCTATAGCAAGGAGAGTGGAAGCGCTTAGAATAGGTGTTCCCTCCATAAGCGTGTTGGGTTAATTGCTCTTATGTTTTTTAATATGTTGTCCCTCTTTTCTACATTAACCGCGATTCACTTGACATTTTTTTACAAAAAAAAAAAAAAAAAAAAAAAGTTTGTCTTTGTCTCCTTATTAATTTTCTGAAAAGGCTACATCCATTGTCCTTATAAAAATTACGTGCTCTGATGGCTATTGTTATATATTCTTCAAGAAAACTGTGCCACTCAGCACATTTTGCCATTATTTCCTTTACTTAACTAGGCACAGGATCCCTTCCCAACTTCTGTGTGTATGTTAGAAGCACCGTGATTTTCTGGATATTGCAATGAAAGCTTTTCTAAAAATGTAAGAATTGAAATATCTTTTACTTGAATGAATTTTATTTCTAAAACAGGAAGAATCCAACAATGTCGATTGAATGGGAAATTAGTGTTGATATGAAGGACGCTCTAACTAATCGTACTTTTCTTTGTTAGGCGAGTTAAACTTAATCCCACGTACCTTTACCACCCCCGAAGCTAAAGGTTGGCCACTAAAAGTCATCGCCGTGAATCTCCATTCAAGTCAAGGACAAGCACACACCAACCAGCTATAGGGCGGAAGAGGAGGCTCCTTCACGTTTCATTAAGTCTTGTTATTGCCGACCAGTGGCCTTGACTGCTGTCCTCTCGTCCTACTGTTGGACTTTGAGGTTTGTTGCCAGGTAATAACTACAGAATTATTATTCTGACCAGCGAAAGCTTGAGGTCGATTCGTTTTATAAGGCCTTCTGCAGACAATTCCTTTCAATATATATTGTTAGGGTATTGAAGTGCAAGACTACAAATATCCTGCTATTTACTTTTCAGCAAATAACTTCCTCGAAGATACTCTTTTTGTTGAAAAATAATATATTGTGGGAGATTTTCATGGTATAATAAGACATGATTTTTATAAGGATTTAATGTCCTATAGATATACATGGAAGTAAGATGCGTATTGCTTACACCTTTGTCGTTGAGTTTAACAGCACTCTTAACACCTTTATTGGACAGTGAACATATTGGTTGCAGAGTAAAAATATATGAAATTTTCAAAACTGTCTTGCCTTTTTTCCTGTCAAAAACGTCAGTTGTTACGAGCCCTGATGAAACTCCAACCTTAAGGATGGGTACAATATATTTAATGTATTTCTTAAGTTGGGACCTTGAACACCAGCTCCTCAACTACTCTCTCTCTCTCTCTCTCTCTCTCTCTCTCTCTCTCTCTCTCTCTCTCTCTCTCTCTCTCTCTCTCTCTCTCTCTCTCTCTCTGTGCTATTTCATATAGTATTACTTCTTATGCAATGAACAGAGCTGAAGAGATTCTGGCATATACTATAAGAATTATTCAGCGAAAAGAAGTATAATTAATGGGAAAGCATGACTTGGAGCACCCAATAAGCATCACCATCTGTTGTTCCTCATTACATCGTCAGATTTAAGGAGGGCTATATCTTATTATTCTATTTCATATTGAATTCAATATTAAACAGTGATTTTAATTCAATCTTACGAAATGGACACTTGATTTATTTCCTAAAAATGTATGTTTTAGCAGGAAAAAATAATGTAACAAACTATCCTCTCTTATATTCCAGGGTGGGGGATGATATTGATATCCAAGGCTAAGCTTCAACACACGTTATAAATGGCAAAATATCGTGGAAAATTACCACTAATGGATATCTAGCAAGCATTCAATTAAGATAACGCTTTGGTCAATAAATTTAAGTTTACTGTAGGTGGTTCAGATACGTGATCTTTTCTTATTGCACGCTTGCGGAAGAAATCTCTGAAGGAAAAATAAAATGTTGGACAAGAAATTGATCATGATATTCTTTTGTAGTAATTTGAAGGAAACTGCCATGAACCAAGTCGCGCATTTGCTTACGCAGTTTTTTCCTGAGGATCATATTGCTTCTGCTATTGCCGACGTCATTATTGTTAAAGATAATTCTTTTGTTATCAGATTCATGTATGAGCACTTTGGTTACCGTAAATTTAAGCTAATTACTTTATTGTAGTCTTTTAATTTTGCAGTCACGAAAAGGCTGTTTAGGCAGCATATGATTAACTAACAATAATCAGCAGAGATATTTGTGGCTGCTTGTTCGTGTTCATATATATATATATATATATATATATATATATATATATATATATATATATATATATATATATATATATATATATATATATATACGGTACACTAGACTAGGCTATAATATTTTGGAATTCTGTGTACGGTAGCAAAACAACACCGAATAAAGACTTCAATAGACGTGATTTGTATGGATGATAATGACGATGATATTATTATTATTATTATTATTATTATTATTATTATTATTATTATTATTATTATTATTATTATTATTACAAATTTACAATGATTTTATGCTGAACAATGCTAAAAGACTATAAACTCCACAAAATATAAGGTAAAGGTCACATAACATTTGATAATGACCTTTTAAAGATTATAGGAAAGTATTTATTGGTTTTTCACAGTCTATCTCCACTTAAGTTCCTTTTCAACGCGTATACAGTATGTCCTGTACTCACCCTTGATGATGCTGGAAGTGTATTTTTTATGGTTTCGTATTCATATAGGTCCATAGAGAAAAATCTAGCTTTGGTGCTAGAGTGGCATCTTTGGGGAACTCCTCTAATTTACATAAATGCAAGATGGCCGCCTCCGACAGAAGTGTTAAATAACTTTTCTATCAATTAGCTCACTATCACGCGTAATACCTCTTTTGACCTGAGGTATCGATTTATGAGGTACATTGTGTGATTCTGGGTGAAATTCAGTATAAATGTCCAAGTTCAAGGTCATTTTCGGCCAAATAATAAACCAACATAAGGTTACTGAAATTTTCAGAACGATGATGGTCAAGCTTTTATTTATCAACAGCGATCACTCCCATTCATCATTAGACCCGAAAGCAAGATCAAGACGTTCAGTTTTCTTGTCATTTTCATACCACCTTCTTGTTCCTCTTTTACTTTATCTTGGTCTCCCTCCCCTATCTTTAACACCACTCAACATCCATAAGATCTTGGGGTCCTGCGTGCTGATCGGAGGTTGCTGATCCTGGGATGCTATCTTTGATCTCCCCCCTTCCTATACTTCGTGACATCTAGTTCAGGCGGAGCCAGCTCACGATCTGGAATGTGAGCCAGCTGCTCAGCAGATTTTGCAAGTACATCTGCAGATGAGCAAGTAGATATAGGAAGACATTATGCCAAGAACTATAGAAAGGTCTTGATTTTACTCTGTTGATGATATGCTTCCATATTTTTGAAGTATGGATGTAAATAAACTCCGCTAGTTAGAGAGCAACCAAGTTATCCACATGTGGTCGACCAGTATGTTATATAACTAATTGTAGATCCGGGATCGGGATCTGGGATGCGAGCTCGCTGTTAGATATTCCTTAGAGCTTCAGCTCTTTCACAATAGCTTACAATGTCCGCGTTACAAGCTAAAATTTCATGGTTGCCTACTGGGTTGAAAATGATAAAATTTAATAGATCAGAATACTATCGTTCTTACATGTACTTATTTACATTATGGCATTTATTTTATTAAAATTGCTTTAACCTTATTCAACTCTCTCTCTCTCTCTCTCTCTCTCTCTCTCTCTCTCTCTCTCTCTCTCTCTCTCTCTCTCTCTCTCTCTCTCTCTCTGTCTTACCATCTTGAAAAGTTGGATGGAAACGTGTTTTCAAGGTTCTCGTCATGAAAACGATACTTATTGCATGAAAAGATGATAATTTTGTATAATACCTGCCAATTATCTTTTGAATTTCTGTGCTCCTTTTGACCTTACT
>NC_090733.1:157796919-157816919 GCF_036898095.1 Palaemon carinicauda | reverse complement strand
GTATGCAGTATATATACACATACAACTTCAAGCCGTGTGTGTTAAGAGGAGCAAACTTTCCCCCATTCCCCCCCCCCAAAAAAAAAAATAAAACATGATCACTGCTATAACCTTCTTGATTTGCTGAAACAAGAATGGGCGACATGTAGAGGAAACTTCTTCAACAATAGCTCATTAATAGCACATTGCACACCAAAAAACAACCGCTGACATTCATCGCTATCTTGAACGCATTTTAGTCTTTCCTGAACTTTTAAATTTTACATAAGTATAGTTTTGAATTCTGTGGTATCGATGTCTCTATCATTTTACTCAATTCTATTACTTCAAAATTTTATACTATCACTTTCTACAACAATGATACGTCTCAAAATGTTATAATGAATTTCTTCAACTACGCTAAACAATTGACCATTTCTATATTTCTCCTCCTTTCTTCCGCGTTCACCTTATTTTTATGTCTTGCACGCTTTGCATATGATTTATTTCAACGGATTTGATCTTCTATTATATATACTTTCGACATCCAATTCAAATCCATAAAAAAAAAGCTGGCGCGAGGTATTCTGTGATTCGCTATTTCTCTCAATCTACTAGTATAATCCTTTCCCCAAATATCAACTATTCCAATTCTTCCTTCATCCATATCAACATTCATTATCCCTACTTTCTGGTTTCCCTTCACTGTCATAATCTTAACTGACTCGTTAAGTGAGGATGACCACTGTCATGTTTTCTCTTTAAAATACTGTTTTTTGAAGAAAGTAATGCATACATCTTTTGAAATCTCTCTCTCTCTCTGAATTTGATTTTGTTAGTTGAAATTCCTTTCATAATCTTCATTCGCATCTTATTATAAATTTATGATCTCTGCATATTTCTTTTAGTTTTATCAGTTTTAAAGAAAACTAGTATATTTCATTAGTATTTTTACTTATTTTCATTTTAAAATCTTAGTCTTCCATTACGCCTTAAGTTCGAATTTACTCATATTTTGTAAATACATTAACCCTGTGTTTTTTCTCGAGCATTAGTGAAATCATTATTTGCCCCACCCGTAGTTTAAATTCATTATAAATATGGAACTTTTGTAAAGAGGAGTGATTTTGATCGGATTACAATTCTTGAGTGATAATTTGAATTATTTATTTACACTGACAATTTTGACGAGAGAAGTAGACAGATATTTTGGGCTCTAACTGGATATTTCTCATTGCATATTTCTTATCAACAGTTACCTGTAATTTATGGATTCCTTTCCAATCATCATCCTAATTTCATGATTATATGCAGAATAGATGATTCATGACTTGGAGTAATTTTACTTGCAATTTCGACGTTTAACCACTAGTTGAGGGTAATGGCGCAACACCAATAAATCACGCTCATCTCAGAATTACGAAACCTCGAAACTGGGTTTGGTTAAAAAAAGTATAATGAAAAAGAAAGGGAAAGAAATGTTGGAAAGTAAACTCCAAAGGGGGCCTATGAGAAGAAGGGTAAGTTATGTAATATATATATATATATATATATATATATATATATATATATATATATATATATATATATATATATATATATATATATATATATATATATATATATATATATATATATATATATACAGTATATATATATTTTGGGAAATATAGGAAATGATATTAATGGGAATACCAAAACAACCTAAGATTAGCAGATGACAGTTTTATTTAGTGAATCATGGGAGGAAATGCAGAAGATAAAAGATTTGAACAGAGAAAGCAGAACTGTAGGACTGGAAATGAGTATCACTAAAACTAGATAATGTACAATGAAAATGCAGAGACAACAAATAAAGGTAATGGATGAACCTCCAGATATTGTTAATGAATATACTGTACGTTCTTGGGACAGACAGTAAGTATTTCCATAGGACATGAGACCGAAATCAAAAGATGGATGAGCATGGGATCGTGAGCATTTGGTAAAAAAAGATAGATTATGAAAATTAAAATGCCACTTTCTTTGAAAAGGAAAGCCTTTAATAAGATGATCCTATCAGACTCCTGGAACTTTGCTAAAGCCAAAGCCTTAGAATATAAGCTATTTACAACTTAAAGAGATGGGGGAAATAATAATGATGGGAATAACACGGAGAGACAGGAAAAGAGCAACATGGATACAAGAAAAAAATAGAAATAGAGGATATTCTAACTTGTAGAAAAATAAATTGACAGGGCAGGACATGTAATGAGAATGACAGATAATAGATGGACACAAGACTAACAAATTGCCCCTGGAGATTACAAAAGTTGGCAAAATAAGAGAAGACGAGGGATTGACTAACTAAGAAACTTTACTGGTATAGACTGGCATAGAAAGACCATAAATAAACACGAGTGGAAGGACATTTCTACAGTCTTTGTCTGGCAGTGCACTAGTTTTGGCTGATGATAAGGAAATATTTCTCTTTATGAGTGGGGATACCTTAACGGGGACCGGGTGAATCTTGTGTATAAGCAAAGCTGCGCTAGTCAGGGACACCCATACTAGGTTGGTTTGCGGTGAGTGCTCAAAGAAAAGTCTCCCACCATCACCAATCAGCACTGGCCAGGTTGGTGATGAAAACTGGGCAAGCCCCAGACATGAATATAGACATAGCTGAGGCATTACCCGTGCAGTGGACTAGAAACGACTACTGCAGTTGTTGTTGTTGTTATATATATATATATATATATATATATATATATATATATATATATATATATATATATATATATATATATATATTTATATATATATATATATATATATATGTATATATATACATATATATATATATATATATATATATATATATATATGTATATATACATATATATATATATATATATATATATATATATATATATATATATATATATATATACATATACATATATATATTTGTGTGTGTATACATAGCTACATAGAAAGATAGATGCTTGTATTGTAAGAGTCAGTAGAAAATGATGAAAGTTTCTATTGCCTATCACTTCCGCGCATTTTAATTTTCAGGTGAAAGACGTCAATATGTAAAAATGTAACATTAATTAAACAAAAGAAAGGAACATCTTATCAACAAATGGGATAGTAAGAAAAAAAAAACCTTGTACACTTGTATATTGGTATAAACACATGTATGAATATATATATATATATATATATATATATATATATATATATATATATATATATATATATATATATATATACATATATATATATATATCAATCATCAGCCACAGCAGAACAAAGGCCTCGGACATACCCTTCCGCTTATGTCTGTCCATGGTCTTTCTATGCATGCGTGCGTAGAAACAAATTTCTTCCATATCACATTGCATCTAGTTTGGCCATAGATTTGCATGATTATTATGGTTTTAAGTTTTAGACTAGCATAATTTTTGGGACATGCTTCAGATTAAACGGATAACAAAGGGATAAAGGATGATTGACTCACTAAATATCACTGCTTTTGATTGTTAGGCAATAGTGTTCCGCAAATGTTGATAGACTGTGTTGATGCTAGTATGTTGTAAACTCAATACCTACTATATATGCCGTGGAATAGTTGTCACAGAGAGAGAGAGAGAGAGAGAGAGAGAGAGAGAGAGAGAGAGAGAGAGAGATGAACAAAGTATCAACCCTACAGAAAAACTGAAAGTAAAATGATAACGTATGAGAACGTAAGTTGCAGAATGTCCCAAGGTTCCACACAAAAACACACTCACACACACACACACACACACACACACACACACACACACATATATATATATATATATATATATATATATATATATATATATATATGTGTGTGTGTGTGTGTGTGTGTGTGTGTGTATATATGTGTGTGTGTGTGTTTCTTCAAGAACGTCCATAAAAGAAACAAAGAAAATATATAAATAAATCACTATATTTCGACCAATACACATTGGCCATCTTTAGTGTAAAGTAAAATGTTTATTAGTCGAAATATAGTAATTTATTTATATTTCCTTAGTTTATTTTATGTGCCCTTTTAAAGAAATATGTTAAAATGATCGATTACAGTTGAAGGTAAGATATGTATGTATATATATATATATATATATATATATATATATATATATATATATATATATATATATATATATATATATATATATAGTATGTATATATATCATAAAATTCAGGAACCTCATACACCTGTGAAATGCATAAAGTTAATCGTGAAACAATAGATTAGTGAGGAAATGATGAATCGTGAGGAAGGACTTTCGTGTGAAGAAAAAAAAAAGAAAAGAACTACGTGTTTTAGTCTAAAACATTGAAGATGTTACTTTTCACTTTATGATTAACTTATCCGTGATTGGGAAAAGATTTAACTTTCTTCTAAGAAATAGAACTTTTTATTTACTCTTGATTTCTGAAGTTTGCTGTTATAAAAACGTGAGGCTGAGTGAGGTGAATATATCTTTCTCGGTATGATTTGGCTTTGAGTTGACCAAACGTTAAGTTCGAATTGCAATGAGCAACTACTTAAGTGAGGTCCGTTAAAGGGTGTTGAGAAAGACCAAGAAAAAAAATCGAAAAGAGAGAGGAATTGGTGGGACAGAAGACTCAGTCAAGGAGAGCTACAAGTAAAGCAATTTTTAGCCCGATGGAGATGACCTATCAACCTTTCGTGGTGACCCCGTGACACGAAAAAGGACAAAGAAATTCAAATCGTGGGTCATACATTTGAATTATCTTGGCATCTTCTCAGAGGAAAGTAGAAAAAAGATGAATTTTACACTGTTGGTTTTTAGTCTTTAACCCCACTAAAAACTCGATTAAATATTATTCGTTCTCTTAATATTTATTATACCGCAACTTACTCCACAAGAGATTCATAATATTATTATCAAAGGAAAGTTAAAAAATATAATGTTCAATTATGAAATGTTTTTTGAGATTACGTCATGTATATTTGTGGATATCAACAACCACACACACACACACCATTCATATGTTTATGTATGTATGTATGTATGTATGTATGTATGTATGTATGTGTGTGTGTGTATATATATATATATATATATATATATATATATATATATATATATATATATATATATATATGTGTGTGTGTGTGTGTGTGTGCATATATATATATATTGAGAATGATTGTAAAATGATCTAAGCATATTTGGTCACGAATGACCTTATTATATTAAAAATTAATCACATTTAGAAAAGAAATAAAATTCTTGTTTATGTATCGTTAGATTTTCCTAACAATTTCATAACTTTTACAAAATATCTGTTTTATGAGTGTTTCATCTCCTTTAAAGAGGTAATGTTTTACTTATTCTTTCCCACATGAAAATTTAGCCAATATGCATTTTTTCATCCGAAAGCAAATTGTTATGGGGGCCTGTGTTTACATTTGTTAATCAGTAGAATTTCGGAAAATGTTTTGCACGTATTATGTGGTTATCGTGACTGGCAGCGTGAGATTTGATTTAACAAGAGATGCGAATGTAAATTTTAAGAAGAAACTTTTTTCAGGAGTGGGATTGATCACCCTCGCCCAAAGATTGCTAGTTTTATTTCTTGCTATTAATGCCTTTATATTTATTGTAATCTCTCTCATATATATATATATATATATATATATATATATATATATATATATATATATATATATATATATATATATATATATATATATATATATAAGGAGAGAGAAAGAAAGAAATTCTTGGTCACATTTTTTCAGTTATAAATGTAATTAGTTTATACAGTATACACGCGTATTATTCATGTGTTATATTTTTTGGATTATTATAATTCTAGATTTACTGTCGAACAATTTTTAACATTAAGGATATCAGTATTTTGGATGAAGTAATGATTATTCTCAAGTCGTATATTGCTAAGAAAATATATTTTGAAAAATACTGAAATTGAATGAATTTTAAATATTTATATACACGTGACACATGAGCAATGGAGTTTACGAAGGTTCACTTTTGTTAAGTATTTGAAATTTAGTTACATATGGTTTTGAATTATCTTTTAGTTACATCTAAATTCACATATGAAACTCCATTTTAGTTTTTTCAATAATTGAATTCTTGGATAATTTTTATTGTTAATTGTTATGATTTTTAGATTATTAGTTCCCTTGCCTAAAATATATTTTTAATGTAATTCCACCAGTATCTTTCTATTGCTAACTCTCACAATGTTAGAACTAAGCCTGCAGCAATAAAAACCCTTTCACGCTGTTTCGTATGACAGTATGACCTGTTGGACATCAAGAAAAATGAAGGTCTTATGCTAAGATCCTTGGAGACAATGACTGAATAGCCATTTTTATTCTTGAATATGTCTACCTTTATTTGTTTATTTTTCATCCCCTTAAGTAACTTCTAAAATGTCTTTAACCATAATGTTATTCTTTTACATATTCTAGGTGGTACTTTCCTATTATTACAGCATGAAAATTGAAGAACTAAGCTACTTTATTGTTCATATTGCTAAGGTTCTTTGAGATGATGTCCACTAAAATCCATTATTTTGTTTTTGAAATGATTAGAAAACTAGGAAGAACTAAATCAAGTTACAAAGTAAACACTCTTTTGATGATTAATATACTTTGTGTACGTGAACTCAGTTGGTATGTTTATTAGGACATGTACATTTATACACATCAAATGGTTCTCCCTTTTATAATGGGTTGTGTCGAAATCCACAGCATTTTAGTGTCTTGTTTTTATGTTGTGTTGTTGATTAGCTCCTCTACCATTTTTCTTGACTCCCAGCAAGCATTGTTATGTCTTTTCAGCTAGAGGGACTGATGCGATGTCTATTAGAATATGTATTCTTTACATCTTGGACTGATGATTGAACTCCGACCCAGCAAAAGTTTGCATGGTGCTTCACTATTAGCCATGGTTGGGTTGATAGCACCTTATTCATGGAGAATTTGTGTAGGGATTTCACCATCTCTGTTTTCAGTAGGCATGTTTGCAGATGAGACAGCAAGTGGCTTCCGTGCTAATAGTTTTCGATCATTTTCTGAAAACTTCTCTTATATATATTAGTCAGACCATATTTCGGTGAAATTTGCCGATTGAATGACTAGCGGTGGTAGCTAATGTGTGTTACACTTGCATCTTTATTTTGAGGCTTTTTTTCTAAAGGATTAACACATACTGAAAGAAATTTTCCTTATACATGCTAAGTTACAGAGTGAACAAGCATACACATATTTGGTAATGATTAGACATAAGTATCTGAGAAACATCAGAGCACATAACTCATTTGTGACGAAGGTAAACTCTTATTAGCAAATCTAGTTTTCTTTTATTCAGTTGTGCGTACACCATACATCAAAAGATTGAAATTTGTACGTTTTACACACTTCTCTACTAGGAAATGGATTCAATCTCCATTCCTAAGAATACAGATACTATTTGAGAATTTAAAACTGAATCTTTAATATGGTTATATATTACATACAGGTTGATTAGAGTGAGCAAACTTGTGTGATTGTTAAAAGGTGGTGTTGGACATTTTATGAGAGCGGAGAACCATAAGCTGGCGAAATTTTTCAGCCAGTAATCTCCGAGAAGAGGGAAGGTAAGGAGAGACCAAAAGGTTGTTGGATAAATTAATTTCAATGGAAGGACCTCAGTGTTCAGTCAGTGTGAAGTTTGGAACAAGATGGGTAAACAGCACAGGTTATGTATGGTATGGGATTGATGCGTTGTTGTTTAGCCTTTGTGCTGTGATATGAAATGGTTCATGTTCAAGTTTTCTGCTCAATGGATGTCCTTCATTCAGCAGATGAAGACGTGAACGTGATGGAGACCGGCAATGAAGACGATGAATGCAATTGTTTTGAAATGAAATAAACGATTTATTCAGCTCTTTATTAGTTGCTTCTCCAATACAAAAGTTATCAATGTACAGTACATATAAAGCGATAAGAGTTATTTACCATTGGTGTTTACCAACAGTATTCCTATTTACACTACACTTCTTTATACAAACTTACTCAGTCACACGTACAAACTCAGAGACACCTGCATATGTCGACGTTCGACGTGTGTATATATATATATATATCTATATATATATATATATATATATATATATATATATATATATATATATATATATATATATATATATATATATATATGTGTGTGTGTGTGTGTGTATACATATATATATACGTATGCATATATATAAATATATATATATATACGTATGCGTATATATATATACTGTATATGTATATATATGTTATATATATATGTTTATATATATATATATATATATATATATATATATATATATATATATATATATATATATATATATGTGTGTGTGTGTGTGTGTGTGTGTGTGTAATTTCATAGTTTCTAATGTTTTCAAACAACCCTAGACTAAATATCAAGTAATGCACCATGTTTACTACTGTAATATCTACTTTTACTCCAGTAATGTTTTTAAACCGTACAGTACAATGAAGATAATAATTCAAGACAGATGTAATTTCATTATGACCAACGAAATGCCTGATACTTTATTGTTAATAAGAAGAATTCCCTATATGTTTTGACAAGTAATGGATAACCATGGGAAATATAAGAAATGTAATATTTATGACAATTTGATCCAAAATGCGGAAAGTAGAAATTACATCATTTATATTTCTTTACAATTACTTCAGAGAGAGAGAGAGAGAGAGAGAGAGAGAGAGAGAGAGAGAGAGAGAGAGAGAGAGAGAGAGAGAGAGAGAGAGAGAGAGAAAAAAAATCGTAGGGAGTGACTGAAAGGATAGCCAATATGTACTAAAGAAATTAGAAAATGGTGGGAATCAGTAAACCATAATGGCCACTGGCAATATTGAGTGAAGAAGTTATTAACTGAGTGGTGGAGTTTTCTTGGTAAGACATAATATTCAACCAACTATTTTAGGCTACCAAGCAACGCTCATTTGATCACAGTTCCAAAATAATAAATCATTGATTATACGAAATTTTACTCTTAGAAACAAATATATCCCCGCAATTTAATCAGCCAGCTGACAATTGCAAGGAAATTTGTTTAAAAGAAACTGAATTACCAAAACTTGATAATTTTAGGACTATGTTTTCAATTTCAGAATCGAAATGCCATGTGATAGTCTGTTAAATATATTTCTTTTTTATTTTGTCGGTTCAAAGAATAACACATTCTAATTATAGACATTCAAAGATAACGTATTTTAGTTATTTAGTCACTGGATGTCTTTGAGCCCGCTCAAAGACATCGAATAGCAATAATGATTTACATAGCAATTAAAATATTTTTTTAATAGATTGAACGCTCGTGAATACACGTATCAATATGCAACATTTCAACGTTCAATATGTAGAAAAATATATCATTTTTTTTTGTCACGCACCCCTATTATGCACTATAAACAAGGGCAGGCCCCTCTTCTGACCTGCGGGTAGGGAGCTTTCGAACTGCTGTGACGACTGTTATTGCGGCAATAGCCACGAGCGCTAGCAGAAGAGCCGATGCCACCAATAAAGGAGAGAAAGGTATTCGTGATGGACTCTTTGGCTCTGTGAATTCCTGCGCTTCACTATTTCTTTTCACCCTAAGATTTTCTATCTCTTCTCCGTAAGTGAGGGCTACGTCTTCTATCATAGGCAGTGCTTCCTTTAGAGGCAAGATGACTCGGCTTGACTCGGCGATTTCCAAGAAGAGATTATCTCCGTCAAGATCCACTGTGATTTTGCCCGTCTTGGACTCTGGGTCGCTTACTAGTTGTTGAACTCCAACATTCACCATCAAGGTTTCAGGGCTTGTCACAGAGCGTCGACCCACGTGGCTCCTAGGACGAGGAGGAGGCTGGTAAAGCCCTGAAAGTGGAAGAAATAAGTAATTAAGATATTATATTGTTGCCAGGTTCCTTCGTACTCTTCACTTCCACTCATTTTGCTGAGCACCCTTTACTCAAGTCACTCTTTCAGTACTGTGACACTTATTTTTCATTATGCAATCGTTCCTAACCCTTGTTCCTAATGTATACCTACAAATCCTAAAGGCACTAACTTTGTTTCAACCAACTTCTTGTTTTCTATTAGTCGTCATAGCAATACTGCTGCATACATTGAATTCTCTTAGCTTCTTTACAAACACTTATACCATTGGAGTTCCTTTTAATTATCTCATTTATCTCAAATGCACAGTAACCAATCCTCATTCCCATCAGAAGTCTTTCTCCCATTCCATGACGTTTTTCTTATGAAATTTAAGTTTGCCTTCTTTTTTCATCACATTTTCATTGTATTGAAATTCCCCAGAAACATTTTGCTATACAGCAATATTTGACTTGCATTCTTGGACCAAACTAGTCACTGTCATTACTGCATAATGTTACACTTTCAACATTTCATATCGGAAGACACTTGTTTGAAGTTCATAACCACTACAGAGTTTTACCTTTACCTTATACTACATAATCGCCCTTCATGCATCCCCATACTTTTCCCATGAACAGGCAGTTTGCTATCTCTATATCCACCCCCCAAAAAATTCAGGATTTATAATGAACAATGTTGCCTTTATAATCTTTTATTTTCTGTATTGTCTTTGATCGTAAAAATCATTCTTCTTAGCCTCTCTCTTATCATGATAAATCTTAACAAAACAATCGTAGAGTTTCTCTATTAGCTTTTAATTCTATACCTACATTTATTTCCACTTTTATTATTAGACTTGTTTTAATGCATTAATTTTTTTTTATCCCTCGCTTTGATCCTGTAGGTCTTGTACATCTGTTTAAAATACGTTACATCTCAACACAGGACTTCCTTTACTTCTGATAGAAGACCAGTTTTGATAACTCACCGGCTCTTTCTTTTATGTAGCTTTATGTTCATCCTTTTGTTATGTGACTTCTTTTACAAGTTTACTATTTTTTTTTCCATATTTTCTAACCCCTTAATGTTACTGCTACCCGGTGTACTTTCCTTCTATTAGGAAGAACTCAATGAGGCTTAAGGGATCTATTCGATGAACTCACACCAACTGTGTGTGTGAGATCGTCGTTGTTGTAGGTAAAAAAAAAGTAGATAGATTGTAGTTACTGGATAAAAAAGAAGCATTTAAAGCTATGTAAGGAGAACAGGCGAGTTTCCTATATAAAGCAAAGGTGATGAAAATATTATTGAACGCTTAAATCTTATAAAATATATTAGAAAAAGATTATATCTTAGGCATGTGAAGTTGTGTTAATGCAGTGAGCATTTCCAACATATGTACATGACCTGTATGAGGCTAAACTATAGATGAAAAAATTGAAATTGAGAGTTGTAAAAACAAGATATATATGTGTGTGCATATATTGAATATTCAGTCAATCTTTTTAATGAATATTGTCATATACTAATGGTGTTAAAATGCTTTATGATATATGTGAGTAGAAACTAAAATACCAGCTTTCTTTTAATCAGAGCAACTACAGAATTAAGGTATTGAATAGAATAAGGATGTCATAAAGAATTTCAGGTGATGGCATTATTGGTATTTAGTACTATTTGTTTTTTTCTTACTTTAAATAATTGAAGATTTCATTCATACTGTACTCACATGCATGGAAAGCGTGGTATTTTGGGTCTTTGTCTCCATGGAAATCTTGGTCCTTTCCTGGCATCTTGGTTGTGACTGGCTTACTTCCAGAACCATCAGAAATTTGGGTAGTAGGTTTAGGAGTCGATGGTGTTGTGAATCTGGTAATAGGACGAGTAGTTTGAATACACCTAGGATCCTTAGACCCTGGAATGCAAACAAAGCTGGTAGTTGGTTGCTTTGTCGTTGTAGATTGTGGCTGTGGGCAACGTGGATCTCTAGACCCTAGAACACAAGCAAAGGGTACTGGTGTAGTCACAGGCTGAGGGCACCTAGGATCTGTTGAACCTGGGAAGCATTTGAATGGAGTTGTTTGAGTAGTAGGAGGACGGCGCGTAGTCGTCTGAGGGCACCTTGAGTCTGTTGAGCCAGGGAAGCATCTGAATGGTGCTGGTGTAGTCACAGGCTGAGGGCACCTAGGATCTGTTGAACCTGGGAAGCATGTGAATGGAGTTGTTTGAGTAATAGGAGGACGACGGGTAGTCGTCTGAGGGCACCTTGAGTCTGTTGAGCCAGGGAAGCATCTGAATGGTTCTGGTGTAGTCGGGGGTGAAGGGCACCTAGGATCTGTTGAACCAGGGAAACATCTAAATGGAGTTGTTTGAGTAGTAGGAGGTCGACGGGTAGTTGTTTGAGGGCATCTTGAGTCTGTTGAGCCAGGGAAGCATCTGAATGGTTCTGGTGTAGTTGGGGGTGAAGAGCACCTAGGATCTGTTGAACCAGGGAAACATCTGAATTGAGTGGTTTGAGTGGTAGGAGGACGACGGGTAGTCGTCTGAGGGCACCTTGCATCTGTTGAGCCAGGGAAGCATCTGAATGGTGTTGTCACAGGTGGAGGGCACCTAGGATTGGTAGAACCGGGGAAACATCTAAATGGAGTTGTTTCAGTAATAGGACGACGGGTAGTTGTCTGTGGGCACCTTGAGTCTGTTGAGCCAGGGAAGCATCTGAATGGTACTGGTGTAGTCACAGTTGGAGGGCACCTAGGATCTGTTGTACCGGGGAAACATCTAAATGGAGTTGTTTCAGTAATAGGAGGACGACGGGTAGTTGTCTGTGGGCACCTTGGGTCCGTTGAGCCAGGGAAGCATCTGAATGGTGCTGGTGTAGTCGTAGGCTGAGGGCACCTAGGATCTGTTGTACCGGGGAAACATCTAAATGGAGTTGTTTCAGTAATAGGACGACGGGTAGTTGTCTGTGGGCACCTTGAGTCTGTTGAGCCAGGGAAGCATCTGAATGGTGCTGGTGTAGTTTTAGGTGGAGGGCACCTAGGATCTGTTGTACCGGGGAAACATCTAAATGGAGTTGTTTCAGTAATAGGAGGACGACGGGTAGTTGTCTGTGGGCACCTTGGGTCCGTTGAGCCAGGGAAGCATCTGAATGGTGCTGGTGTAGTCGTAGGCTGAGGGCACCTAGGATCTGTTGTACCAGGGAAACATCTAAATGGAGTTGTTTCAGTAATAGGACGACGGGTAGTTGTCTGTGGGCACCTTGAGTCTATTGAGCCAGGGAAGCATCTGAATGGGGCTGGTGTAGTCGTAGGCTGAGGGCACCTAGGATCTGTTGTACCGGGGAAACATCTAAATGGAGTTGTTTCAGTAATAGGACGACGGGTAGTTGTCTGTGGGCACCTTGAGTCTGTTGAGCCAGGGAAGCATCTGAATGGTGCTGGTGTAGTCGTAGGCTGAGGGCACCTAGGATCTGTTGTACCAGGGAAACATCTAAATGCAGTTGTTTCAGTAATAGGACGACGGGTAGTTGTCTGTGGGCACCTTGAGTCTGTTGAGCCAGGGAAGCATCTGAATGGTGCTGGTGTAGTCGTAGGCTGAGGGCACCTAGGATCTGTTGTACCGGGGAAACATCTAAATGGAGTTGTTTCAGTAATAGGACGACGGGTAGTTGTCTGTGGGCACCTTGAGTCTGTTGAGCCCGGGAAGCATCTGAATGGTGCTGGTGTAGTCGTAGGCTGAGGGCACCTAGGATCTGTTGTACCGGGGAAACATCTAAATGGAGTTGTTTCAGTAATAGGACGACGGGTAGTTGTCTGTGGGCACCTTGAGTCTGTTGAGCCAGGGAAGCATCTGAATGGTGCTGGTGTAGTTTTAGGTGGAGGGCACCTAGGATCTGTTGTACCGGGGAAACATCTAAATGGAGTTGTTTCAGTAATAGGAGGACGACGGGTAGTTGTCTGTGGGCACCTTGGGTCTGTTGAGCCAGGGAAGCATCTGAATGGTGTTGGTGTAGTCACAGTTGGAGGGCACCTAGGATCTGTTGTACCGGGGAAACATCTAAATGGAGTTGTTTCAGTAATAGGACGACGGGTAGTTGTCTGTGGGCACCTTGAGTCTGTTGAGCCAGGGAAGCATCTGAATGGTGCTGGTGTAGTCACAGTTGGAGGGCACCTAGGATCTGTTGTACCGGGGAAACATCTAAATGGAGTTGTTTCAGTAATAGGAGGACGACGGGTAGTTGTCTGTGGGCACCTTGGGTCCGTTGAGCCAGGGAAGCATCTGAATGGTGCTGGTGTAGTCACAGTTGGAGGGCACCTAGGATCTGTTGTACCGGGGAAACATCTAAATGGAGGTGTTTCAGTAATGGGAGGACGACGGGTAGTTGTCTGTGGGCACCTTGAGTCTGTTGAGCCAGGGAAGCATCTGAATGGTGCTGGTGTAGTTCCAGGTGGAAGGCACCTAGGATCATTTGAACCAGGGAAGCATCTGAATGGAGTTGTTTGAGGGGTAGGAGGACGACGAGTAGTAGGTTTAGGGCACCTTGAGTCTGTTGAGCCAGGGAAGCATCTGAATGGTGCTGGTGTGGTCGTAGGCTGAGGGCACCTAGGATCTGTTGAACCAGGTAAACATCTGAATGGAGTTGATGTTGTAGTAGGAGGACGGCGAGTAGTAACCTGAGGGCATCTCGCGTCTGTTGACCCAGGAAGGCATCTGAATGGTGCTGGTGTAGTCACAGGTGGAGGGCACCTAGTATCTGTTGAACCAGGTAAGCATCTGAATGGAGTTGTTTGAGGGGTAGGAGGACGACGAGTAGTAGGTTTAGGGCACCTTGAGTCTGTCGAGCCAGGGAAGCATCTGAATGGTGCTGGTGTAGTCGTAGGCTGAGGGCACCTAGGATCTGTTGAACCAGGTAAACATCTGAATGGAGTTGATGTTGTAGTAGGAGGACGGCGAGTAGTAACCTGAGGGCATCTCGCGTCTGTTGACCCAGGAAGGCATCTGAGTGGTGCTGGTGTAGTCACAGGTGGAGGGCACCTAGTATCTGTTGAACCAGGTAAGCATCTGAATGGAGTTGTTTGAGGGGTAGGAGGACGACGAGTAGTAGGTTTAGGGCACCTTGAGTCTGTTGAGCCAGGGAAGCATCTAAATGGTGCTGGTGTAGTCGTAGGCTGTGGGCACCTAGGATCTGTTGAACCAGCTAAACATCTGAATGGAGTTGGTGTTGTAGTAGGAGGACGGCGAGTAGTAACCTGAGGGCATCTCGCGTCTGTTGACCCAGGAAGGCATCTGAGTGGTGCTGGTGTAGTCACAGGTTTAGGGCACCTAGTATCTGTTGAACCAGGTAAGCATCTGAATGGAGTTGTTTGAGGGGTAGGAGGACGACGAGTAGTAGGTTTAGGGCACCTTGAGTCTGTTGAGCCAGGGAAGCATCTGAATGGTGCTGGTGTAGTCGTAGGCTGAGGGCACCTAGGATCTGTTGAACCAGGTAAACATCTGAATGGAGTTGATGTAGTAGGAGGACGGCGAGTAGTAACCTGAGGGCATCTCGCGTCTATGGACCCAGGAAGGCATCTGAGTGGTGCTGGTGTAGTCACAGGTTGAGGGCACCTAGGATCTGTTGAACCAGGTAAACAGCTGAATGGAGTTGTTTGAGTAGTAGGAGGACGACGAGTTGTAGGTTTAGGACAACTTGAGTCTGTTGAGCCAGGGAAGCATCTCAATGGTGTAGTCACAGGTGGAGGGCACCTAGGATCTGTTGAACCGGGGAAACATCTAAATGTAGTTGTTTGAGTAGTAGGAGGACGACGAGTAGTTGTCTGAGGGCACCTTGCGTCTGTTGAGCCAGGGAAGCATCTGAATGGTGCTGGTGTAGTCACAGGTTGAGGGCACCTAGGATCGTTTGAACCAGGGAAGCATCTGAATGGAGTTGTTTCGGTAGTAGGAGGACGACGGGTAGTTGTTTGAGGGCATCTTGAGTCTGTTGAGCCAGGGAAGCATCTGAATGGAGTTGTTTGAGGGCATCTTGAGTCTGTTGAGCCAGGGAAGCATCTGAATGGTGCTGGTGTAGTTGCAGGTGGAGGGCACCTAGGATCGTTTGAACCAGGGAAGCATTTGAATGGAGTTGTTTGAGTAGTGGGAGGACGACGGGTAGTTGTTTGAGGGCATCTTGAGTCTGTTGAGCCAGGGAAGCATCTGAATGGTGCTGGTGTAGTTTCAGGTGGAGGGCACCTAGGATCGTTTGAACCAGGGAAGCATCTGAATAGAGTTGTTTGAGTAGTGGGAGGACGACGAGTAGTTGTTTGAGGGCACCTTGCGTCCGGTGAGCCAGGGAAGCATCTGAATGGTGCTGGTGTAGTCGTAATCTGAGGGCACCTAGGATCTGTTGAACCAGGAAGCATCTGAATGGAGTTGGTTGAGCAGTAGGAGGACGACGAGTAGAAGGTTTAGGGCACCTTGGGTCTGTTGAGCCAGGGAAGCATCTGAATGGTGCTGGTGTAGTCGGAGGCTGAGGGCACCTAGGATCTGTTGAACCAGGAAAGCATCTGAATGGAGTTGTTTTAGTAGTAGCAGGACGGCGGTAGTAGGTTTAGGGCACCTTGGGTCTGTTGAGCCAGGGAAGCATCTGAATGTTGCTGGTGTAGTCACAGGTTGAGGGCACCTAGGATCTGTTGAACCAGGTAAGCATCTGAATGTAGTTGTTTGAGTAGCTGGAGGACGACGAGTTGTAGGTTCTGGGCACCTTGGGTCTGTTGAGCCAGGGAAACATCTGAATGGTGCTGGTGTAGTCACAGGTTTAGGGCACCTAGGATCTGTTGAACCAGGGAAGCATCTGAATGGAGTTGTTTTAGTAGTAGCAGGGCGGCGGGTAGTAGGTTTAGGGCACCTTGGTCTGTTGAGCCAGGGAAGCATCTGAATGGTGCTGGTGTAGTCACAGGTGAGGGCACGTAGGATCTGTTGAACCAGGGAAGCATCTGAATGGAGTTGTTTTAGTAGTAGCAGGGCGGCGGGTAGTAGGTTTAGGGCACCTTGAGTCTGTTGAGCCAGGGAAGCATCTGAATGGTGCTGGTGTAGTCACAGGCTGAGGGCACCTAGGATCTGTTGAACCAGGGAAGCATTTGAATGGAGTTGTTTTAGTAGTAGCAGGGCGGCGGGTAGTAGGTTTAGGGCACCTTGAGTCTGTTGAGCCAGGGAAGCATCTGAATGGTGCTGGTGTAGTCACAGGTTGAGGGCACCTAGGATCTGTTGAACCAGGGAAGCATCCGAATGGAGTAGTTTTAGTAGTAGCAGGGCGGCGGGTAGTAGGTTTAGGGCACCTTGAGTCTGTTGAGCCAGGGAAACATCTGAGTGGTGCTGGTGCAGTCACAGGTTGAGGACACCTAGGATCTGTTGAACCAGGTAAACATCTGAATGTTGTACCTGTACATCTTGGATCCTTAGATCCAGGAAGACATAGAATTGGTTCTGAAGTTGATGGCTTAATACAGCGTGAATCATATGACCCTGGTTTGCAAATAAAAGGCCCTGGTGTAGCAGGGACGCATCGCGGATCTTTTGATCCTGGATTGCATGTGAATTGAGTTGTTGAAGTTGTGCATGCAGGATCAGTTGACCCTTCGTAACATGTTGGTTTGGGTTTGCAAAGAGGATTAGGAGACCCAGGATAACAATTAGATCCTGCATTGCATCTTGGGTCTTTTGAACCTGGTTTACATAATGGTGGAGGTGGTGGGGGCTTGATGGTTGTGAGCGGAGTTGTCACTCTAATTACATTGTAATCTGCTGTAAATGTAACTGGTTCGCTAGGTTCCCCAAGGCATCGATTTTCACATTTGTCTGTGCATATCTGCAAAATTATTTTAATTTATATTAAAATTAATTGATATTTTCGATTTTTCATTATAGCATTTTCTATTCTAAACTACGAGAATATTGTTAATCCGTTACTTTTTACAGTGTAACGAGTTTATGGTAACTTAATATTTCATCTAGCTTGATATTTTTTTTTTGCTAACTAGTAATACTAATGATATTCAAGGTGTACCTCTACGTTGCATGTAAGGAAAACTTGCATACGGTCAGGGAACTTGAAAGCAGACATATTGGTGTATGCAATAAGGGATGCACCTGTGTCGAAGGTATCATAGGTTCTTGCCCAAAAGTGCATCAGCTTCATTCGTCTGTAAAAAAATATCCACAAAAATTTTATTGTGTGTAACTTTATATCTGAAGGTCATGTCAGATTAAGCATTAAGCCTAGTGATGAGTTAGCACTTATGTTCAATTTCCGCAATAGTAATAAAATCGGCCATGAAGTATCACGACAAGAGGTTGTTGATAGGGTAATAAGTCATAATGAAGATAAGTGTTTCATTTTGAATAGCTACTTGGTAAATTTATTAGCAAAAATTACAGTATTTCTATTGTATTATAAGAAAATCCATTCATGTTCTAGAATTTCATGTGGAAAAGTAGTGCACTGTTAGGGAATTATAAAATTGAATTGGCTGGTAATAAATAAGGTGGAATTGTTCCGTTGTAAGTTTGCGTTTTAAATTAATATGAAAATATTGACTGGGTTTATTAACCAAAGAAGGGACTGGTAAGTCATGATGTCTTAGATAAAGTTAAAACTTTGTGCACATTGAATGGATGTCCAAGAACTACTTCATGCCAATAAGCCTTACATTGAGAAATTAAGATATTCTTGATGTGGATAGAGTGAGTGAATTAAACAGATTGGATTACAAATAATTATCACGAAAGATATATTAGCTGGTAAACTTGATTAAAGAATTCAATCAAAAAAAGAAAAGTTAAATATATATAAATTTAAGAAAATTTTATATTGAAGGAAAGGTAGTCGGAGATTTGGTTGGTTAGAAGAACAGTAAAATTATAGTTTAACTAATTAAGAATAGGAGATAATTGTAAATATGTCAAGGCCTCCCTCAGCCATATAAGTATATGTATACTGTAGCCTAGTGGCTAACAAAATGTACATCAAAAGTTATAGTGACATAAATTATTGTACCTTTCTTCTCATGGAATTAGAATCAAGCAAAATCGAATGATCCTAAAACTAAACAAATAAGCTCAAAATGTAAATAAAACATACTTTAGAAAAAAAAAATTAAATAACAATTGGGTCAGTGGTAGAGTATGTTTACTCTTGAATGGTCCTGAAAATGACGTGAATATGCCTGATCTGTTTATTCTTTTTTCTTTAGATGATAATATACAACCCTGCTGTATACTTCATAATTGCAACTTCAACTGAATACTTACGAAGGACACCCATCATTAGCCGTTAATTGGAGGTTAGGAGTGGCTGGATCCTCAAACTCGGGTTCTCCATAAGCCCAGCAATCTCTCACTGCTATATCTAGTTTTTGGCCATCCTCTTTGAGGTACACCATCACAGTCAATGGCTCGCCTATGCGCAAGATACCGTCCATCGGCTTCGTCTTGAAGATAAAATTGCAGAAAACGTGATGTTAGCGATGCTGTATCGTTTTGTATGAATACATTATTTGTACTTGATGAATTGGCTGCTCTTTCCAAAACAGTAAGCAAAAATTTTTCTTGAATAGAATAGCACATGTCGGCAGTTAAAAAGGTCAGATAATGATAAATGTTTAGTATGGTTATAACAAGGCAGAAATAGATATAATGAAAACAACAAATTAGATAAAAAAAGGAGCAGACATAAGACAGGATGAGGATGTATCATTACTACTGTTGATGACCAGGAAAAACTGACCCAGTATCCATCTTTGTCATGTCAGCCATTTGTCTGGGTAAATAAAGCAGATAACAATAAAACTCACATTAGGATAAGTTCCCCTCTGGATATCCATCCAGCATTTGACATTGTTTCCCTCGAACTGGGTCTGCACTACATCCAGCATAGAAACCTGAAGTGGTTGGAAGTTGACAGCTTTCTTGTAACTTCCTTTCCAGACGCAGGAAATCCTTTTGGCTGTATCCCAGACTTCCTGCGTGAAAAATCAAAGTAAAATAATAACATGAATATGTAGTGAAAAATATTTGAGTTGCTATACGATATTTATGGGAAAATGT
>NC_090733.1:157779419-157791919 GCF_036898095.1 Palaemon carinicauda | reverse complement strand
TCTCTTTTCCATCAAGTATTATTCAAATTCAAATGTGTGTCAGGGCTTTGATTAGAGTTTTGCAGATATCCCTTCCTCTCTGCATACAAATTCCTTCACGTCCAGATGTCCTATGGAAGATTTCTAAGACTTACATCTTCCTCTTCCTTTCGGACAAAAGACTTCCTATACACTTTGAACACAATGGCCCTTGATATTGGTCCTAACGAATTTAAAATATACGGTGCATATCTGAATAAAAAGTTAATCAGTCAGGATTGTTGTTGAAGGTCATCACATAGCTTCGTTAATTCTGTGCTTTTCATGGTTTGTTATTGTTTAGAAAAACATTTTATTTTCGTAATCATATGAAAATTTATTGGCTGAGTTCCATGCTTAAGAGATATCGTGAGAGGTCTCTCATCTTTTGATCATAATGATGAAGGTAGATAGATCGGGCCTGTGACGCAAATTTATTCATAACTCTCAAGCCATACCATAATTTCAGCCATATAGATGTGGTGGATGAGTATTATAGAATGATTTCTCTTCTCCGTTTTATTTTTTAATGGCTCAAAACTTACGTTTATTATGAAGGTGGCTCTTTTGAAGGGACGGACAGAAGATAAGAGGTAGAAATGAGGACTTGCTGGAGAAACTCAAGACCAGGATCCAAAACACCTTGTCCTATTAAGGGAAGACGAAAAGAAACGAATCTTGATTGACTAGTTGTCATAAAAGCTTTCCCAACTGGTGGATGATGGAAGATCGACCAATGGAAAATCTGGTTTTTGTAATCCATTTAGAAAATATTTCCTTATTCTTCTCTTAGAATTTATCAGATAGACTATCCTGCCTCTTCAAGGATGTTCCTGAGCAAGACCAGCTTCAAATGGTTAAGTAATGGCCTTGACCACCAGATTCACTTGACACCTTCTTTTAAAGGACAGAACCTTTTTGTTCATTCAGGAAGTAGCTTCGATAGACGGTATCTGGAGGGATGTTAGGTAGACTTGAGTAAATAAGGCTCTCTCCAAGATAATATTTGATATCCATAGGCAGAAATTAACACTAAAAAAAGTGGCATAAAATTTGGAATGAGTGTACAGTATATCTAACTTTTGAAATAAAAATTTATATATATATATATATATATATATATATATATATATATATATATATATATATATATATACTGTATATATATATATATATATATATATATATATATATATATATATATATATATATATATACTGTATATATATATGTATATTCACTTATTTATCTATTGTGTTACGTGAGGGGTTTTGAAACAGCCCACGAGCTCTAAGAAGTTGGTGAGTTGACCTCGTGCCCTGCGAAAACTTTTGCGGCAAGAGGTTTTTTTTTTATGTTGAAGTGCTAGGAATGGGAAGAAGAAATAATATGGAGACAAGGTGAATTTTTGCAAGTTTACGAAATAAAGCACCCAAGAAACCATATATAAGAATAATTTAATATATGAAACTCTGAGCCTTCTTATCAACAAGGTTTCAAATATATTTGTTACTGGCACGCTTTGCTTTATCATTGGGTTACAATCAGTATTTATTCCTTTGTTCGCTGACTCTCTTGTTGGTGATTAGACGGTATTCAGAGAATGGTTTGTTAGGGAGTGGTGAAAAAATGTCCATCTCTAAGATCTTTGTTTTTGCACACTTGAAGTTCTTATATTTAGTTGCTTTGTAAAATGTATATTTTAAGCATTTGAAATATTAAAATAATAGGTTTCAGGCTTTTGGAATTGTGCCAGTAAACTTTAAGCTTTATAATTGGACTTTTTTCATCTTTGGCACTATTCTATTGTGTATTATTTTTTAAATTGATATTAATAGGAAATATATCACCGTCAAATTGTTGTCTCTTGATACTAAACCGCTGAGAGTATTTCATATAATATAGGATATTCTTTGTTGAGGATCATGGCGACTAAAAATGTCCATTGAGCATTCCTTATTGGAATAAAATAGAAAACTATTCAAAATTCAAAGTTTTATTAGTTCAGTATTTTCGGATGCAAAAGTTCTGAATTTTTTTGAACATCAGAAATAGACTAAATTTTTGCTTAGTTGAGACTTTTTGTAAGTGGAATTATTGGTGGGCACTATAGTAAGTATAGGAATGTGGTTTGGTCTAGGACACAAACTTGTTGAAAATTCGGATGATGCTTCTCTCATTGTATCATTTCCATCTCTTGAATGTATACCTATGGTTGATGAATCGCATTATAGGGATCTAGTAAAAAATTATGATGCAAATAATGGGGCATAAAGTTGAATCCTAACAAAACTCGAAGGCATGATTGTAAGTCGAGGACAGATTTTGCATTGATAATATTTCTTTAACTATATGCAACTCCTTTAAAAGTTTAGTTGTGGTTCGTAATTGCAAATTTACGTTTGAGAAACACATTCACGAGCAAGACTAGAACATTCCATTATTCTTTAAAGAAATTATATATATATATATATATATATATATATATATATATATATATATATATATATATATATATATATATAATACTGATATATATATATATATATATATATATAATATATATATATATATATACATATATATATATATATATATGTGTGTATATATATATATATATATATATTTAAAAGATTATTTTTCTTCAACTGTTATTTGAAGAGCAGTTACATTGCTCTCTCTCTCTCCTCTCTCTTCCTCTCTCTCTCTCTCTCCTCTCTCTCTCTCTCTCTCTCTCTCTCTCTCTTTCTCTTCTCTCTCTCTCTCTCTCTCTCTCTCTCTCTCTCTCTCTCTCTCTCTCTCTCTCTCTCTCTCTCTCTCTCTCCTAATGCTTTAAAGCTTGATTACTTTCATGCAAGCAGAATTCGTAATATAGAATATGTATCATGAATTTTGGTGAAATAAATAGTTATAATCTACAGTCTGCATATTCTAATAGGCGTAGGAGATGGTGGTTATGATACATATTCTTACAACTATAATTATAAGACTACTTATCCTTTGTAATTTCAACGTTTATTGCAGAGAAGCTTCTTACAAACACTAATTTTGTTGTAAAAACTTTGAGAATGAATAAAATGAAAATTTTTAAGCGAAATACTGTCTTAAAAAAAATTAATAGCGTTTCTCTCTCAAATTCTTAAAAATTGAAGAAGAATTGTAAATATCTAAATTAATGCCGCATTTTGCACATAGTTTACACTTGATTTTACAAACGTTTCATGTCTAAATCTTCATGACCGTGGCGTTATCTTATCTTTGTCGAACTCAAAACGGTTTCTCAAGTTGGATGTGTTTATAATGTTGATTGTTATGTGGTGTTGTTTCTTAGTAGGGCTTGTTGTCTTGCTGCAAAGTTATCCGTGCGTCTATTCTCTGACTTGCTCAAGGTGTAAAAGATGTTTTTCATGTTTCGCTAACCTTATCAGCGTTGATATCATCTTCCCGCATCTTTTGCTTTGTCACTTCCCCAATTAAAAATGCTCTTGTCTTCATCATACTGCGGTCCGCTGCTTTACTTTCCTTATTCGTTCTTGTCAGCTTTTATCCTAATTTTAATCTTATATCTAACAAGTTATCGAATAAAGGTTCAATTTAACCGATCACGAAATGACGGTAAGCTACAATTTAAAGACTTTGTAAATTGCATTTTTTTTTTTTCAGAATGTGAATAGCGCTTCATGACGATACATCAGAATTGGCTTCGTTTTTCCGATTCTTCATTTTCTAAAATATCTGACAAGGTAATGGAATCTGTGAAAATATATATTTTTACATGCGATAATTACAATTTTTACCAATATCAGGGCCCTGTATTTTATATGAATATCTACACCCAAATTTTTATTGCACTTGTAATTGGTCTATGGTGCTGCAAAGTCAGCAAATATACAATACCTACGAAATTTGGAACAAAAAGATAAATGCAATAAATACAAAGGAGGACTGACTGGCTGGAAGTTTTGGATATAGTAAGCGTATCATTTTGGAATTTGATTATTATTACGAGAAAATCAGAAGAAAATTCTTTCTTTCTCCCTGCTCCAACACCATTAGAAATTCTATATCCGAATTACTCAATCTTAGCACTTTTTTGGATCTTTTTGCCAATACGTTTATTGCGTTGATATGTGAAATTAACCTGATGTAAAAAAAAAAAAAAAGCTACCGACCATATGATAATAAGGTAACATATTTAATAACTTGCGGTGATTTCGCATCTGCTTTACAGAAATTAATTGTAATTTACCGAAGAGAAAGAAAGCAAATTTGATATTTTCAATTCCTGTCGTCTACTACCTTGTTCCTACGACAGAAGCTTAAATATTTTTTTTTTTTATTCAATTACTTTTTTTGTAATTAAAGATATTCTTTAACGTGAATGATTTTCTTCCTTCTACATGTATCACATTCCGAGTCCCAGTACACCCTAAGATATTCCTCACCCAACTGCCCTCTTCCACAGTTACCTTGACCTCGGCTAACACACCTGTCGTGTGCAACAAAGACTAATTGAATACACCCTCACCTTCTTTTACCCTTTTCCCCTCTTGGCCCATTGTCTAGTATTGTTTGAAGTAGTATTATTCAGCTGTCCCCGCAAATTCGTGTTTATGGCTTCTCCTTTTCTCCTTGTAACTGGGTATCAAGAAGCAATTCTTGATGGTTACTGTCGGAGCTGCAATGAAAACTCAATAGAAAATAATTTGATACTATATTAGAAACGCTGTCAGGTAAAATAAGTTTTGGTCCCCAGGTCAAGGCCAATGGATGTAGGGACTTGCACCGTGCATCCAAGGAGTGACGAATTTCACGTCTTCTATTCCCGCAACGTTTTGGAAGATCCTTTGTTTCTTAAAACCGGTTTGTGAATAGGATGTAATGAAACAGAGTTACTTTTGCTCACTCAGAGAATTTTTTTTTTCGTACCGGTTTCGTGTGCAATTTATTTTGTTATTTTTTTCTGTAATAAGAATTACATTCAGTTAAGTTAAATAGAAAGATATTGCGTGAGCTTGTCTCATGGCCAATATTACTGAAACTAGGTGTTGTTGTAGCCTAATGGAAACGACATTGCCTGGCAATCTGTTAGACGGGCGTGAACCATGGATTGGGGTTTGGGGGAACCTATAAGTCTTGGAGGATAAGTCTACCTGTTGAGTTATCAGCACCTATTTCCTGGGTCTCCCTGGTCCTAGCTTGATGGAGCTGGCCTTGATAGCTCATCATAGGTATTATAGCCAGTCTCTAGGATACTGTCCTGTTCCTTGCCTCTACTATTCATGGACGACCTTTACATTTTTGAAATATCCTAATTTCAAATGCACTGAGTGTTCTTAAAACTGGAAGGTGCCAACGTAACCCTGCTTTGTTAAAAGTTTAAAACGAATAATATCATGAGCTCCCTACAATGGCAATACGATTATTTCTGTGCGAGAAGATGAATTATTTTAAGGAAATCCATGTTCTTTAGATAACTGCAGATAGCATCATTTTCATCTACTTTGATACCCTCGATGTAAATTTCATCAACTCTGCGTGGCCACCTAGGATCAGTCAGAAACTTCATTATCAGTTTCTTCAGTATCTTAATGATAACCAGTGCTTGTTCTTAATTTAGGTTACATCGCAGCTACATTTTCTCACATAAAAATATCGGTTACTAAAGTTGTTATGAATTCAGTTCATTGTTTTTCCTAATTCCTAATTAAATAGAAAACTGCATCCGACCTAACAAATGCGTTGTAGGTAATAGAATATATTGTTTGCCAAAATTTGAGAAGTATTATCCTGACGCTTTCATAACATTTCATTGGAGCCTCTTTACAGATATTAGGCTACCGTAAGATTGAGTAACCAGTTACCATTCAGATTCCTTATAATCTCCAGTAAAATCAAGCATGTGTTTGTTATATGGTAGAGTAGGGTAAACCGTATAAAGGCTTGGACAAAAACGCCCGCGGAAGCTTTTAGATATGGAAAAAACGTAGTTGCTTTTGATACAAGAATTGACAATATGACATCTATCTATTCAAGAAATTTCTTATCTATTACAATAGTGAGTACATAAACAGAGAGAGAGAGAGAGAGAGAGAGAGAGAGAGAGAGAGAGAGAGAGAGAGAGAGAGAGAGAGAGAGAGAGAGGACATGTGCAGCGAAGGGTAATAAGTTTTGGGGAAATTGTATTATTATACAGTATGAGAGAGAGAGAGAGAGAGAGAGAGAGAGAGAGAGAGAGAGAGAGAGAGAGAGAGGTCATGTGCAGCGGAGGGTAATAATTTTTTGGGGAATTGCATTAGTACACAGTATGACTTCCCTCTTCTTATGGGAGTGGGGGACAAATTTAAGGACTTGGAGGCCATAGTTCAATTGTCCTTGACTAGCCGATTTTTTTATTTCTTGTGTTGGGGGGGGGGGGGGGGGGTTACTGCATAGTCTCTGCTTCCTCTTCGGAAAGTTTACTACAATAGTTCTAAATTCTCTATTCTTCAAACCATTTTCCATTTCGTGAACGGCGGTTAGTTATTTTTTAAATTTAATATTGAAATTTCTTCCTTACACCTGGCCACCTGCCATATTGAAGAATCTCTTGAGCTGTGCAGTTAGATTCCAGAGAGGAGTAAGAGCTAGATTCAACTTATATATATATATATATATATATATATATATATATATATATATATATATATATATATATATATATATATATGTATGTATGTGTATATATATATACGCACACATTATAAATGAATGAGAAATACTTCTTTGAAAATTGTAAAAGATTATTATTCAAAATAGGCTAGAAAAACCTATTATTTAGCGTTAGAATGAGAATCTTGGGATATAAAGATATGAAATTGCATTACGACTTACATTTTTCTTTATGCCTCACTACCACATTTTGATGTATCGTATTTAGCGTATTGCATTTCTGATCTGTGTAAACATGAAAGAAACTTTATATATATATATATGTGTGTGTATATATATATATATATATATACATATATAGATATATATGTATGTATATATATATATATATATATATATATATATATATATATATATATATATATATATATATATATGTGTGTGTGTGTGTGTGTATATATATATATATATATATATATTTGTGTGTATGTCTTATAAACAAACATTTTTTAAACTAAGTAAAATAGATAAATCCTGAAAAAGCTATAAATTTCTCAATAAAATTTGCAAGTATGTAAGGTATCGTTTTGAGAACCTCTGCGGGGTCCACTCACTACTTTGCATTTGAATAAATTATAGTTATGTGTGTCCTCAAGGTTTAGAATTCATTATATGTTCTAAACCCCTACTTTATAATCTAATTATCATATGCCGTCTACTGAAAGACACCACAGATTTTATTTTACAACGCAGTAGAGTTCGCCGATTCAATTCTTAGTATGTTTTTCTTTTTTTCTTTTATCTTTTAGACGGAAATTTTTATGATCTCCAGACATTAATACTGTGAATTTCCTTCAAGATGGACGTACAATGAAGTTTTGGGTTTAAAGGAAGGGTGTTCTGATAATATTGCACCGTATTTGGCTAATTCCTGCAAAGGAAACTCGTCTAAACTAGTAGTTGCTGTTTGAAACTTGTTGGTGAACACGAGGTTTCTGATTAAAATGCTGTGGACCGATAAGCCCTAGCAACACAACACACTCTCTCTCTCTCTCTCTCTCTCTCTCTCTCTCTCTCTCTCTCTCTCTCTCTCTCTCAATATGGACAATTCTTAGGCTGATTTCGACTGTCTGTAGTTACAACTTTCTTAAGTATTTTTTATTGTTATTTTTCTTGTTAGAGTTGTTGCTATTTTTATTGTTTTTATCGTGATCGACGTCATTATTATAAGTTTATTCATCATCATCTCCTTCTACGCTATTGACGAAAAGGGCCTCGGTTAGATTTTACCAGTCGTTTCTATCTTGAGCTTTTAATTCAATACTTCTCCATTTATCATCTCCTACTTCGCGCTTCATAGTCCTCAGCAATGTAGGTCTGGGTCTTCCAACTCTTCTAGTGCCTTGTGGATTCCAGCTGAATGTTTGGTGAATTAATCTCTCTTGGGCAGTGCGAAGAGCATGCTCAAACCATCGCCATGTACCCCTTATCATGATCTCATCCCCCACATATGGCACTCGAGTAATCTCTCTTATAGTTTCATTTCTATCCTATCCTGCCATTCAACTCCCTATATTCTTTTGAGGGCTTTGTTCTCAAATCTACTAAATCTATTGATGATTGTTTCATTGTCATCCATGACTTATGTCCATAGAGTAACACGATCTCACTAAACTAATATATAGTATGATTTTTATATGTAACTTCAAGCGATTTGATTTTGAAAATTTACCTAACCAAGCCATTGTCTGAATTGGTTTTTTTCAATCTATCACTAAACTCTAATTCTAAAAACCCTGTATTGGAGACCGTAGTTCCTAAAAAGTTTTATTAACTATTTGAAAATAGTTTAGTTATCCGATCAATAAGTTTTTCTTAACACACGAAAGAATGAAAACTGCCGATAGATTAAAGCTTGAACAATTTAATGTTTAGCTTCAATCGTGATTTATTTCGGCAAATGAGCAGACGAGAAAAAACTTATATGTTACTTTTCTGGATTTATACCTCATTAGTTCTACCTATTAATCGTTGACTCACGTATTTTTATTTTATTCAAAATATTGAGCTGAAAAAAAAATGTTTTATGTTGTTCCTAATAGATTTATAACAGGACATATATGCGAACTTGTATCTACGGAGAGAGAGAGAGAGAGAGAGAGAGGAGAGAGAGAGAGAGAGAGAGACCTTGACAAGACAGATAAATCTCTCATATGCGATAAAAGAAATCCTTTCTCCTCCGTGGTCTAATCGTCCAATCTTCTCTTACCCCAGCCAATTCGTCATTTTATTTTCCATTTTCATTGTTAAATTTCATATTTCTTCGAACGCAATCGAAAATTTAATAATTAATCCTTTCCCTTCAGACTATTATTGTGAGAAGTTTCCTCCAAATAGATGATCTATATTTTTCCGTGCATCATTATAATGGATAACACATGCGTACTTACACTCCCATCGATATATATTTTTATCACAAGGGCGTTTCCCCTTAACGGGGTGGTGAGATGAGGCGGTGTTCCCCCAAAAAAGGAATGGACGGCTATCATTGCCATTTATACGTTTCGGAGATGGGATTTTTGTGCACAGTATTCAAACATTACCGTTAATACGTACTTATCAGTCTCATAACAGTACGTCAAATTCTCTTATCAAATAGTGATTCATTCAACCCCCTTTATTCTAGGGTAACAAGACCCCTCTTTCCAGTACCGTGTGCTCCATATATCCATTCCTTTTCAGTTCCTCCTTCTCACTTTCATCCTAACACTTCCATACAGTGTACTCTTCTAACGTATCAACTTGTATTCTTTCGCCAAAATCGAATAATTTCCAAGTGTTCATGTCCAATTTGTTTCACCTACGCTGACCCTTTTACCTCATGTTCCATGTATAATGTTTTCCTTTCTGTTACTTCTTGCATCGCTCAACCAAATAAGATAGTTAATACTCGTGGAGACATTCTTAATATCTCACTCCACCTTGTGACTTGTGAGGGATTTTTTGTTTTGTCACCTTTCCAAAGCTTTGCAGTCAATCTTTATTTAGGAAAGACGTCATTTCACTTTCTCTTTTATCAATACTTCTTCCATTGTGTGGGATTACAAGCGCCCAGTAACTTGAGTGTAAAATCAAATTTCATATATATTTTATTAGCATTGTTTGATATTCCTTTCGTATGGCTATCTGACTCAGTGTCCTTCTTGTGTTTATTCTTCTTTGCTTTAGGGTCAAAAGTCAAATTCAATATTGATAGCGTAAAAAGTTCAATTTCCTGAAGATATATTTTTATCATATCAGCGACTAAAACCCTTAGCTTTTCAAGTGCAATATATAAAATGACTAACATATATATGTTTTTATTTAGTTCTTATATTATTGGGAGAGAGAGAGAGAGAGAGAGAGAGAGAGAGAGAGAGAGAGAGAGAGAGAGAATAGTTATTAATATTGGTGTGACTGTAAATGTGGTATACATGAAATAATTTTCAGAATTCGTAAAGCGAGGTAGGCTATTAGAGAAATGTGGGTAAAAATTTTTGAGACCTGTTTTTAATTTGTGTCCTTACAAGTAGGCCCATCTTTTAATTCAGTTATTTATTGAGCGAAGTTACATTTAATCTTTATTACGGGCAGTGTGTTCTTAACACAATCTCTCTCTCTCTCTCTCTCTCTCTCTCTCTCTCTCTCTTTATATATATATATATATATATATATATATGTATGTATATATATATAGATAGATAGATATAAATATATATCCCTCTGGATAACACTTGCATATAATTGTTTGTAATTCTTTTTTTGCTTTTGGCATTAACTTTAGAGTTTAATAATACGAATGAATTATCTAACCATTATGCTTTTGTTTACTATATAAAAAGCGCTCAATTATCATTAAACTAAAATATACTTTATTTGTAAAATTTGTAATATATTTCAAGAAGAGAACATATTTTTCAGTAAATAAACAACAAACCAACATCTTCATCCGTTGCCATAATACAAATGATAAAAGATATTTTTGGACCTGATTCCTGGTATTTCACAAAGCCTTTTGTGTATCATTTCCGTATCTTCTCTTCTAATGGAAAATGGAGATTTGGAGACATATGGCCACTTATGGTAAAGCCCTGCTCAGGCTGCTCAGCAGGAGGCATTCCCTGTAGCGTCGCTAACTCTACAGGCCAGACGGATTTACGGCCAGGTACCTGGGGCGCTGATGGGTATGTCTGAATAAGGGAGTCTCCGGTTATTTTGCACACCTCTTGCGGCAAAGCTGCGAGACGCCATTACCTTCTTAATTTTTGGGCCTTGTGTCTATTAATATAGAATGTTTTATCCTTCTCCACAGTGTGTAACTAAAAGCAGCTGTGTCAGGAATTATTTATTCGATTCTAGTAACATTTTGAGGTATCTCCCTACTGATACAATCTCCACCGATTTTTAATGTTAGTGTTAATTGTACTGGCTTTTGCTCATAATTTGTGTTCTGCAGAAAAATGTACGCTACGATAGAAGTTATGCATATGAAGCAATTGACCAGGCTCATATCGAAGAAGAAGTAAGTTCATTTAATACATATTGGAAATAGAGTCTGAATCCGTTCATTTGTCGGCACGATGGACTAAATCTGGCTTTAAAATCTAGTTATAAATAAGCATATTCTGTATAAAGAAGTTTTTTCTTTATAATATTATATTATACAATATCGCAAAGAAATGTTTAATTCAATCATATCCTATATAGGTAACACAGCTAATCAGGTTTACCTTACCTAACTTATTTTTATCCTTTCGTCATGATAGTTTTGGCTGCCGGAGAAGGAACTCTTATTTAACTGTAAAGTTCCTTTTTTAGGGCTAATGTTTATGCTGAAAACCTTATTTGTATTTAGATACTTTATATAAGACACTTTTATAACATCTTGCTGTTCACCTGTGACAAAAATTAGCAAAAAGTGATCTCTGAAACGTGATGTACCTGTAGTATATATCAAGATTACATAAAATGTTAACCATATATCCATTTGTGTTTCTTTTCTTACCTTGTCTAAGACATTCTCTCTCTCTCTCTCTCTCTCTCTCTCTCTCTCTCTCTCTCTCTCTCTCTCGTGTCCATGCGTATTACGTAATTTGCCCAATGTTTAATCGTATGTTTGTAAATAGGATATTAGCTGTAGAATGTTAACTTTTCAGCGTTCATGAAAAGCACTTTTGAATGCCCAATTAGCATATTTCCCAGGATACTCGTGTGTATCGTTTACCTATTGCAATCGGCATCGAGAAAATTTTATTATATCATCAATGACTGAATATATTGCATAGAATTTTTATAGCAGACGACGTTTAGATAATTTTTTCCCATGTTTGTTCAATTCTAAAGAGACGATCTATTCAAATTACTCTTTTTTTACGGGTTGTAATTTTTTCGTATATAAATATATCTAGATATTATTTATGAATTTACACTTTGATAATAGGGATTTATTAGTACATTTTCTTTTACACCACGGGATATAGGTACTTTTATGATAGTCAGTTTACCCATTAAGTTGTGAATGTGAGTGTTATAGGTTGAAGTACTATAAATATATATATATATATATATATATATATATATATATAATATATATATCTTTTTTAATACAATACCATGTGCCTAATGCTCTATTTCGTTTGCTTTCTGTATAGATGGAAAGTTTTATTTAAGAAAATGTTATAACGCAATACTGCTTACGTTCCATACGCATATCTTATTAAGAGAAAACGTCTTTTAAGAGAAAATGCAAGCTGCATAAAAGAGTTATCATTAGTTTTGTCTTTATCTATTCT
>NC_090733.1:157756919-157774419 GCF_036898095.1 Palaemon carinicauda | reverse complement strand
TAATTCATCAAGCGTTGGTCTCCATTCAAACACTGTAATATTGTTTCCTCACCCAGCAAGTTGTTGACTGCCTCCTTATTTAGTAAGAACTTCTTGTAAGTTATCTCTTGTGCTCCTCTACTTTCGTCTTGTCTCCATAAATATGATATCTGATTTTGGTAATTTAAATGAAAGCGAGACTTAATGCTCCATGGTCTTTCGTCTTAGAAAGTTTGGCTCAACCAAATTTATTTGTTCAGGTATTAACTAGCGTTATTTAACATGAACTGGTCTTTCTACTTCCGGTAATTTTTTCTGGTAATTCCTTATTCATAATCTTCAGACTACATAGTAAATGATTTACTCGTATAGTAAAAGCCTCATAAGATTTAAATTAATGTTCTGACTGAAATACACACAGTAAACAAGCACTCATGAAGTAATATTTTCTGAATTTTCCTTAACTCTGTAGTAAGCGCTATTCTGTGCTTGAAGTTTTGAACAACATTACAACAAAGCTTTTTTTTTATTTTCTTTTTTTGATACAAGAAATCACAACGGACTGTCAAGCTATTATACCTCTTTACCATTTGATTAATGTGAATATCCAGAATACAGTTTTACATTTAAAAGAAACTATATTAAATTCTTAGCGATGTAAACTATATTCAGGTAATAAGTTATTAAAGCAGTAATGCTTTTTTTATTAAAATTTTCATCTTCTACATGAAAATATATGACTGCAGCGGAATTACGCATAGGCATGAGCGAGCGAAGCATACCTTAATCCGGATCCGGATGCCCTCTATTGCATGACTGTTTCGTTCATGTGTCTCATTGACGACAACTTAGGCATAATAATTGACGACTCTTTTCAAAATCAAAAGATACCATATACTGTGTTTGTTGCAAAAGAATGATAACTATTACTTTGTATGCTTAGAAATAGTTTCATATTAAATTCTCTTATCCCGCCCCCCAATATATATATATATATATATATATATATATATATATATATATATATATATATATATATATATATATATATATATATATATATACATATATATATATATACATATATATATACACACATATATATATACACACACATATATATATATATATATATATATATATATATATATATATATATATATATATATATATATATATATATTGAATGTAGGTATAATTATTTTTTCTCAGTATTAACCATAGTCAAATCTCGCATATCGCGTTATAAACTATTTGCGATACGTTGACTTTGAATTTTATTAAAAAAGAATGTTCTTAAGGCAATTTAAGAAGTATTGGCTTAATCTTATATACGATGCTGGTATTTCCATGAACTATTTCTCAGTGAGTAACCCTTGGTATATCATCATTTAGTTTTTAGTGTGTGGTATTTTTGAAATTTAATATCAGTTTTAACGGATAGTTTCTGAAAGTGATAGTAAAGAGTTAAGTATTTAAATCTAAATTTAGATTATGTACCGATTTTGTTAATCATTTAAGTATTCCTAATAGCAAAATAATAAAAAAAAAAAAACGAAAGGAAAACCTGCATCAATTTATAGAATGTCACTAAAAATAGGAAAATTTGTAATGAGCTTGGCGCGTTAAACTGATGTTGTCCTTGTCTCCGTAACATAATTTTATCGTATAATATTCATACGAATTGGCTGTTTATGCTGTTATGAATGTGCTGTCCTTATACACGCACACCTCCCCTATATAATAAAAAACATGTCAGGCTATATATATATACACACACACACACACACACACACACACATATATATATATATATATATATATATATATATATATATATATATATATATATATATATATATATATATATACATATGTGTGTATGTACTTTATGTCTGTATATATATGTATGTATGTATATATATATGTACATATATGTGTATATATATATATGTGTGTGTGTGTGTGTGTGTGTGTGTGTGTGTGTGTGTGTGTGTGTTTCAGGTCACGCACAGTGGCATTGCCAGGCGTGAAACTATTTGGTCTTTCCCCGTCTCTCGGTTATGAGCGAGAGGGAGTAATTATACCCTGGTGAGAAGGGGGTGGGCTTTGCGGGCATATCTATTTAAATATCTAGCCGACGCTTTTTACGGGTTTTATACAATATATATGTATATATATATATATATATATATATATATATATATATATATATATATATATTCGATAAAATTTACTTCATAAGGGATATATCCGTGATAAAGTAGATTGATATGAATTTGGTGTTTGATTGCGACCGTTAATTTTTTTTTGCCATCCTTGTTGTGAGAACACATTAATACTGAATGCAAACGTAAAAGTAAGGCAAACCTTGTCTTTACAATTCGTGTGTAGATTTTATGTAATGATATCAGACTAAAAATTAACCCAGAATATATTTAATTAACTTACCAATGACTTACCTGCAGAATTCCTTTCGACTCCTTAAATCCAGTCAAAACTTGCAGTGGAAGGAAGATGTAGCAATTTATAATGAATATTTGAAATCCAGCTTGAGCCCACGTGAGTGTTCATATTACAGTAATATTTATGATTATTTCAGCATTGTTTCTTTCGTTTAAGGTGCTCTTTTTAAGGTAGTGGTTTCACCTGAACATGTATGAATTAGAATAGATTGTTTTATAATTTTTTATTCTTTCTGTATTAAACAATATTTTGTTTATAATTTAGATACGTGCAGAATTTATTTAGGTACTAATAAACAGGGTTACATTAATCGTCTTTCATCATCTCGTGAAATGCCAACTTAATCCACATTAGTAACAGGAATAAAGTATTTAAGAATAATAGCTAGCTGAGTAGATGATTGATTGTATAGACAGATACTATGTAACCATGTTTATCTTTGTAATTTTTAATGAGTTGTTCATCTTAAAAGTCTATGACAGATTTTACTTATTTCATTATACCCATATGGTATTTTAGAGTTACTTGGTCGATTATCCAGTCTCAGGAATAAAAATAGATTAGTTTCAGAAGTGGTTTATAAGGATTTATACTTAAAACACTTAATTCGAGTATTCTGTTTTAATATCGTAATTTACAAAAGCTATTATGGCATTTATTGTACAGGCAGTTTTAGGAGACAAAACCAAACAGGTAACAAATTTGAACGCTGTCATGGCTGCCGTTAGGATCTCTGTCAAAGACACAGTGTCTTCTCTAGTAAGCAGAGCTAACAGGAAAAGATATTTAAATGCTAATGCTAATAGAGGACATACAGGGAAGAAATATTATTTTGTATGCAGCGAAAAAGAGAAGTGCAAAGAAACAAGAATTAACAATTGAATATCACATTTTCTAAGTACAATTTCAAAATCGTAAAGCAAGTACATAAGATAATAGGTGGCGTTGAGGACAATGGCACAACATAAACCGCAGGCTGCGGGTTAGCCCTGCGGCCTGCACAGGACATTAGGGGTTCCTCTCCCCTGCAAAGGCAGTGCCAGCATTAGCCCTGCAGGGGGACAGTCACCTTGAGCGCTGACCAACATTTCCCAGCTGGATCCAGCAGCCTTAGGGTCATATTAGTCAGATGAGGAAAAGGCCAGATAGTTTTTACTGTTTGTAATAAGGGTTTTTTGCTTCTACAGCCTTAGAAGGAGATAAGCTTCTAAGCCTAAGACAGCTGAAAGTTGCTGTAAGAACTGCAGTTATTAACAATATGGACAGCATTAAAAGGCTAACTGCAAACGTGGCTGTTGGGACACACACACTGTCTACAGCTACAGCAGCATGTGGAACGAGTGACACTGCCTGAAAAGTTAAGTCATTAGCACCTACAACACGAAAGCCTTTCACCATAGATACAACATTTCGAGGTGGAGGAGGAGGAGGAGGAGGAAGTGCAATATCTCTACGGCGTCTAGGAATATTGCTTAGCTCTGCAAGTACATCAGAACTTAAACGAGTACCATAAGGAGGGCGCCGTCTTCGTTGGCTGGTAGTTGGACCACTGTGCCATCTGTGGAAAGCATGGAACTCAAGATTTGGTGTTGTTCTTTGGGTTGTAGCAGTAGTAGCTATGCACTTGGGGCGTGTATCATTAGGTCCCGTACAGGGTGTCTCCTTTAAGCATCGAGGATTGCTAGGGTTTAATGCACAACATGCAGGTGATCCAGGACTGTCGGTGCATGGATCTGGTCTCTTAGTAGTAGCAGTAATACGCTGGGAAGTGGATTGGACACACTCTGGATGTGTAGGATTTTTAATGCAGCACTGATTAGAACCAGGATTTAGATCACATGGGTCAATTCGTTGTGTAGTTGTACTAATTTTTGTTGTTGGTCGCCCTGTGGTTGTTTTTCTTGTGGTGAATTGTGTTGTTGAAGGTTGTGATGTAGAAGTAAAAGTTGTAGTGGGACGTCTAGTAGTAATAATTCTTTTAGTAGTGGGTCTTTCTGTAGAACTGATTCTGGTAGTGGGTCTTTCTGTGGAAGTGATTCTAGTAGAGGGTCGTCTTGTGGTAGTTACACTTCTAGTAGTGGTGCTTGTCGTGGAAGTTACTGTAGTACACATTGGAGACCATGGGTTTATTGTGCAGCACTGAGGAGATCTGGGATTCAAGTCACATGGGCTAGGCCTAGGAGTAGATGGTGTTGTTTTAATGCAGAGTGGGGAACGAGGGTTTATGGAACAACATTGAGGAGACCGAGGATTCAAATCACAGGGGTTTGATTGAGGTGTAGTTGTTTTAATTATGCATTCTGGGGAAAATGGCTTTCTGGCGCAACAAATCACGGAGCTGGGACTCAAGTCACATGGGTCAGGACTTCTGGTTGTGGTTGTTGGTCTAGAAGTAGTGCGAGTGGTTGTTGGTCTAGTAGTAGTGCGGGTGGTTGTTGGTCTAGTAGTAGTGCTGGTGGTTGTTGGTCTAGTCGTAGTGCGAGTTGTTGTGCTTGTTCTTATGGTAGTTTTTCGTTCATTAGCACAATGAGGTAAATTGGGATTTCTTGTACAACATTTTAGCAAAAAAGGATTAATATCACAAGGCTCTGGACGAGCGGTTGTAGTAGTGGTACAGAATATAGAGCTAGGGTTCCTGATGCAACATTGAGGAGATCTTGGATTCAAAATACAAGGATCAATGCGTGAACTGGTAGTGGTCAAAGTTGTGGTAGTGGCTGGCTTAATCGTTCTGATGCACTGCGGTGCACTTGGATTTACTGAACAACAATCCCTAGACGTGGGATCCTGTAGACAAGGGTCGAATGTTGTTGTTGAGGTTTGCTTACACATTGGAGAATTAGGATTAACAGTACAGAGGCTAGGTTGAGTAGTGAAAGCAGTTGTAGTAGTTGTAATCTGAGTTGTTCTGCATGAAATTGAGTTTGGATTGATAGCACAACACTCTCGTGATGCTGGATTGAAAAAGCAGGGGTTAGGCTTGGTTGTAGTGGTTGGTCTAGTAGTTGTGGTTGGTATTACTGTTGTTCTACAGAGTAATGAATTTGGATTTTTAATGCAGCATTCTCTGGAAGTGGGGTCTAAAAGGCATGGATTAAGTTTAGGAAGGATCGTAGAAGTCTCTTTAGTGCATTGGGGTGTATTAGGATTTTTTGCACAGCATTCAGGAAGCCCTGGATTTTTGATGCATGGATCAGTACAAGAAGGATGAGTGGGATTTCTCCTGCAACACTGTGGTAATCCCGGCTGGGTAACACATGGATTGATTATTGGAGGAGGTCTGGTTGTTGTTGTAGAAGTTGAAGAACTAATGAATCTTGAAATTTGATTTGTTGGAAATTCAGGGTTATCACATACATCACTGCAGCCTCCTTTGCAAAGTTCTACTTCACAGGATAGATATACATCCATTTTATCTGGAAATTTGAAAGCAAACAATGATGCATATGCAATAATATCTGCCCCAGTAGTTCCAGTGTCTTTAGTTCGAAAAAAGTAGCTCATCAATTTAGGCTTTAATAGGCAACCACGATCATCACTAAGCTGAATTCTTGTTGTTCGTTCATCCTCTAGGTCCTCTGAATCATATGCCATGCAGTTTTTAACTAGCATATCGAATTCAGAACTTCCGTCTTTCGAGTAAATAACAATTGTCAATTCATCTCCTATTTTAACAATACCATCAACAGTATTTGAAAATGGGCCTTTTCCAAGTTTGATATCCATCCAACACATTACATCATCACCAGAATATTGAACATTTTTAGCTGGTAACATATCCACAGCAAAAGGGCGAAAGGTGATAAGTTTTTCCATCCTACTTGACCAGTTGCAAGTTATCTTTCGTGCTGTATCCCAGATCTCTTGTACAATTTCTTCGTGTTGAATCATAATCATATTTTCAAATCCGGTACTGCCATCATCATTGTCAAAAGTACGAGTTCCACATCCCATCATAGGTATAATGAAGGTGTATGTTCCCTGACCGGAGTTTGCACGAACATAGCTGCATAGGGAAAAAGCGTCAGCATCTACTATTGAAGTTATTAATATAATTTATTACCATTCACTAACAACATTTATTTCACAATTATTTTCATTAAAAATTTTCAACTTACCTGTTAGATGAATTATGACATGAAAAAAATGTAAGAAGAAACGTCACCAATAAAGTCTGGAGTCCGTCAGATGTATCAGCAGTCTCATAGTGTGTATCACCAACAGTCATACGGACAAAGCACAAATGCTGAAGATGTATGTAATGCTTATGCATTATGTTAAAGTCTAAAGATAATTAGAAATCATATAAAAAGCAATGAATATGGGCAAGAAAGACTGTGATAACAAAACATATAAGTAATCCTATAGATGTACATACACATGTAGCTAAATATTTTCTTCCCCTATGAAACTCACAATAATTCAGTTACCACCAGGGTATCCTTAGCTCAACATACATAATGATTATGCAAACAAAATTCTACTGACAATAATCTTCTAAAAGCTACTAATAACTATAAATCTTCACACCAGTATCTTACATAATATTTGGACTAGTAAGATTTTATACTTCATATGACACTATCAAGTCATTGCATTTAATGTTTTTTTCTGTCACATATAGGCTAAAACATTAAATGGAAAGCCGTGTCTGTTTGTTATATATATATATATATATATATATATATATATATATATATATATATATATATATATATATATATATATATATATATATATGTATGTATTTGCAAGAATTGAAATTTCAGAAATAAATTTCCATACATGACAATAGTTTCACACTTATCAATAACTAATTAGTATCGTTCTTTCAGTGGTATTGTGCAAGAACTTTGCTGTTAATGTTCGTGCCAGGTATGTTCGCCTTTACAAGGTTTTCTCTGACGAATATACAAGACGAGGGCTGCTGTTGAGGAAAGGAGGAGAAGGAAAAGGAATCCAAGCATTGAGGCTGTAAATATTGCCATTGGGAAACACACTGTTCCTAAAGGGTCACTGTATATAGGATCAATGGATGTTTGTGCTTCAGCCTTAGGTACTCCAATTTCCAGATGTTCTAAGTTTCCAGAAACAGGGATGTCACTTGGAGCAATAACATATAAAGAACGGCTTAATCTTATTGGCACTTTTGCTTCCAGAGGCCGTTTACCTGTAGAGGTTTTCTTGGACAGCGAATCTTGTGATAGGTCTGCGTCTCTTGTAATTCGAGCTCCAAAAGTGCGACCTCGACGGCCATCACCTCTTTGAAAGTGATAATTGTGGAAAGCATGATAACGAGATTCACCTTCCCATTCTTTTCCGCTTGGTTCTGGTTTGGGCTGTGGAGCACCTGACCCTAATTGCTTTCCACGGTTTGGCTTAGGTGATGGAGTTTGTTTGGGTTTCAACGATGGTGAAGGAATGGTAGGTTTTGGCCGTGAAGTTGTTATTAAAGGAGTTGGTGCTCGAGATGAAAAGGAACGTTGTGTTGTAGGACGAGGTGTAGTTTGAGTTACTGGGAATAATGCAAATCCTTCACGAATTGGAGAAGTGGTAGTTGGTATTGGTCTTGGTTTAAGAGTGACTCGTGGAGGTGCTAGTGTTGTGGGTTTTGGTGACTGTTTTTGAATGGGTCTAAAAGTTGAAATTTGAGGTGGTCTTGGTGTTGTTGAAATTTGAAGTGGTCTTGGAGTTGTTGAAATTTGAGGTGGCCTTGGTGTTGGTGTAGGAGTTGGCCTTGGTTTAAAAGTAGGTGCAACTGTTGAGACTTTTGTAGGTATAGCCTTTGCTCCAGAGAATTCTTGTATACAACGAGGATCTTTAGATCCAGCTAAGCAAACAGCCCTTGGTGTTGTAATTGGGCGGAAGGTTGTAGGTTTAGGGCATCTAGGGTCTTTGCTACCAGGGAAACAGTTAGGTGGGGCAAGAGTTGTGGGTTGAAAGCAATTAGGATCCTTAGACCCAAAGGAACATCTTAGTGATGTTGAACTTAAACATCTAGGATCATTAGAGCCAGGGAAGCACTGTGGGGTAGCTGGTGTAGTTGGGGCTAGTGTTGTTGGTTTTGGGCACCTTGGGTCTGTTGAACCAGGGAAGCATTGTGCGGGAGATTGTGTTGTAGGCTTTGGACACCTTGGATCGCTAGAACCAGGGAAGCATCGTGGGGGAGATTGTGTTGTAGGCTTTGAGCACCTTGGATCGCTAGAACCAGGGAAGCATTGTGGGGGAGATTGTGTTGTAGGGTTAGGGCACCTTGGATCGCTAGAACCAGGGAAGCATCGTGGGGGAGGTTGTGTAGTAGGCTTTGGGCACCTTGGATCGCTAGAACCAGGGAAGCATCGTGGGGGAGGTTGTGTAGTAGGCTTTGGGCACCTTGGATTGCTAGAACCAGGGAAGCAGCGAGGAATAGAAGGCACAGTTGTAGGCTTTGGGCATGCAGGATCTCTTGATCCTGGGAAACATTTAGGTGGAGATGGTGTTGTGGTAGGTTTTGGACATCTAGAATCTCTTGATCCTGGGAAACAGTTTGGTGGAGACTGTGTTGTAGTAGGTTTTGGACATCTAGGATCTCTTGATCCCGGGAAACAGTTTGGTGGAGAAGGTGTTGTGGTAGTTTTTGGACATCTTGGATCTGTGGAACCAGGAAAACAGCTGGGAGGAGCAAGGGTGGTAGGCTTTGGACATCTAGGATCTCCAGATCCAGGGAAACAGTTTGGTGGAGAAAGTGTTGTGGTAGGTTTTGGACATCTTGAGTCTGTGGAACCAGGAAAACAGCGTGGAGGAGGTTGGGTAGTAGGCTTTGGACATCTAGGATCACTAGAACCTGGGAAGCAGTTAGGGGGAGCTGTTGTTGTAGGTTTAGGACATCTAGGATCAGTAGAACCTGAAAAACACCGAGGAGAGGAAGGGGTTGTGGGTTTTGGACACTTAGGGTCAGTCGATCCTGGGAAGCAGCTAGGAGTAGCTGTGGCAGTTGTCAATTTAGGACATCTTGGGTCAGTAGAACCAAGGAAACATTTTGGGAGAGGAGTGGTAGGTTTAGGGCAGCGTGGGTCATTTGACCCAGGTGTACATGTAAATGGTGTTGATGTAAGTTGTGGGCATAGAGGATCAGTCGAACCAGGGAAACACTGAATAGAAAAGGGTGTAGTAGGCTTAGGACACCTGGGGTCAGTTGAACCTGCAAAGCATATTGGTGGTGAAAGTGTAGTAGGCTGGGGGCAACGGGGGTCAAGAGAACCTGGTGTACAAATGAATGGAGTTACAGAAGATGGCGGAGGTGATGTAAAGGATGTGGGTAAGCGGCTAGTACCAAATGTTTGTTGAGGAGCAGGCTGACTATGAAGTTCTTTGCCTGTTTTAGGAGCTGCTGTTGTTGGGGCACAGCGTGGATCTTTACTACCAAAACCACAAATAAAGGTAGAGGGACGGGCTTGTTGAGGGAAGTTGATTTGGCAGTTAGGGTCATTAGAACCTAATTCACATGTTGGCGATTTTGGGGTAGTAGAGCGGGGAACTGTTGGTCTCTGGCAACGTGGATCATTAGATCCTGGGTAACATAAAGGTGTTGTACTTGGACTTAAAGTTGTAATAGGTTCTCCAAATAAAGTACTACCTGATCTGAAAGGGCCTTCTGTCGTTGTTGAACCACATAGGTTATCACAGTCACCCTTACACACTTCAATATTACATGACATAAACACATCCATAACATCAGGAAACTTAAAAGCCTTAACATAAGCATAAGTAACAATAACTTCCCCCTTGGCGTCTCGCTCCCGTGAAGTGTAGAATGAACTGATGAGTTTGTCCTTCAGTACACAGCCCTGGGAGTCAGTCAGCTGAATCTGTGGTACATTAGGATTGTCATAGTCTGGACCTCCATATGCATAACAGTCTTTAACGCTCACATCGTACATTCCACCATTGTCTCTTGCATAAACCATAAGAGACAAAGTCTCTCCAATTTTCACAACAGAGTCTACGTCTTGAGTGTTTGGATATTCCCCTTGCTTCAGATCCATCCAACATTCTATTGGACTATCTCCTTGAAAGGCAACTTCTTGTGCGTCTAACATTCCAACAGTAAAAGGACTAAATGCAACAGATTTAACAAAATTATCAACCCAGTCACATTTTATAGTGCGAGCAACATCCCAGATTTCTTGTATGGTAGGGTCGTTTTGTACAATGATGGTGTTGACAATTCTTGTTTGGGAGACCCTTTTCTTCTTATCGGGGCTGACACTGCCATCTTGCGACATTACAGATCCACAGCCTTCACTTGGGATGTATAATGTGTAACTCGATCGGCCTGAGTTTGCATCCAAGTACCTGACATGGATCAGTCATGTCATGTCAGTAGAAAAACTAGATCATACATCGGAAAACACTAATATATTAGAAGGCTAAAGGAAATGAAGAAGGAAAAATAAATGACAGAGACCCAAGTATCGGAAGGTAAGAAGAGTAACGGAAGAAATGCACTAGTCCCGAAAAATGAAATAAGGAAGTGTGAAATGTTTCATGACAAAAAGCATAATTAGCAAACACACCACTCCTGTAATAAAAGACCGTGCTGCTCTTATAAAATATATATTTTCTTATCTGAACCACCATATAAGTTATGCCACTCCTGCAAGTATTTGTAGAACCAGGTGATGTGTAGGATATCGACCAAGTAACACTTGAGAGACCGTTAGTCTCGATAACCCTTAAGGATGAGGGTACAACTTCATAACTTCATCCAGGGTTTAGTATTTTTTTGTGATCCAGGTATTTAAGATAACACTTAATGCTTAGGTAAAGAGGTTTTTAATAATAAGTTTATGAGGAAGGTTTACAAAAGCTTTAGTCTACACGTATAGTTTTACATTGATCTAATTACAGCATTTTTAACCGTTTAAAGTCTCTCACTGGGTTACTTGTTCAATGTTTTTAAGAAAACTGGTAGAAAATTATTATTTATGTTTTAGTTAGAATGAAAGAAAGGAGGTTTGTTGAGTTTGTTAGTTATCAATTCCATTTTCTGCTGTAACTTATATTTACATTATTTGCCTTTATTTCATATTGTGATCTTGGGCAAAATATTTCTAGTTTTTTTAAAAGAAAAAGAATGGTAAAAACATTTAAGTATTTTACCAAAATTTATTTATAATGAGCATAGTTTATGCTCATTTAAAATGGAATTGTTAACTATTATTAATTTATGGGTGCAGGTTATGTTGTTTAAACCTATAATGAAAACCTTTTCAGTCTAGCTTGTCTGATGAGAATTAATAACCTTCAAATCCACAGGTTTACTGAACGTTACACATACAGTATGTGATGATAAGTCTATACAGAAGTGGAAATTATTTAAAAGCATTGCATACATGTTTGGAAATATTCAGGTGAAAATGAATTATTGGTAAAGAATTCATAGTGATTTGATTAGTTTGGTAAATCCTGTATATGATTCGTGCCTCCTAATTTCATATGCGAAATTAGATATAACTCAAAAGATGTATCAGGAGATTAACCACAAAGTACAACCAAGTAAAAATTATGTGGAAAAGGGGAAAAGTGTTAGCCTCCATCACCAATGAAAAAAGTGGTCAAATATATTTGAGAACGAGCAATACGTTTTCAAATCCTTTTCTTTCATCAGTAAGATGTAGTAATTGTTCTCTGACTGATGCTGTCAGAACTTGATGCGTGAAAGGTATTTTATGGTGTAGCTAAGTTTAAAAATATAAAATATGTTATCCGTTCTAGTGGTTTTATGATGATAAAGACTTTACATGCACAGTTTTATTTTAATGACAATTAGGGTTTTGCTTAAGTATTGGCATCATTAATTTACTCTTACTGATCAAAGTGAAACATCACCAGACCTCATTCATTACCTGTCACGTTTTTAAAAGTATTCAACAATAATTTACGGTTAAATGAACTGAAAATGTAGTAAATGTAGTAATGTAGTAAAATCTAATGAACTTAGAATAAAAGTACACTGAAGCCTACTTAACACAGCCATCACTTGTTATATACATCGTAAAGCATACATACTGATAGGAATGGCACCATTGAAGTTATTTTTTACTACACTTTGATACAAAATATCATTTTTTTGTAATTAATCGGCTTCTAAAATACATTAACTAGCATTTTATTACAGTGAAACAGACGAACCTTTTTTATCAAGTAGTTGTTGTTTGTGTAACCAACCTAAGAATAATGCTTTAAAGAATTTTAGATAACTCTATGACTTGGATACACCAAGCAAAGCGAAAAACTTTTTTTTCTTTTAATTTGAAAATATGATTATTCCAAAGGTGTTCAGTCTGTTCCCCTGCAACATACAAATGGCATTACCAGAGTTAATAAAAGCAGAAACCAAACACTATAACTACTGAATTAGGTCTATAATCTTGTTAATACATTATTTGTCAGAAATTTTTACATCTGACAGTGAACATTTTCCCTCAGTTTCATGAAATCTTCGTAATACGATGTAGACATTTTCAGAATCAAGACTTCTTTAAAGAAATAGGACTGACATTTTTATAGTGATTTTATATCTGTGAAGGATTCAGTGTCCTTGATACCGAGGGATAATGTTATAGCTGTTTTACATTCAGAGATTTCATAACTATTACAAAGTCAGTTGCAGAATAATAACTTATGTTTGTAATTTAATATATATATATATATATATATATATATATATATATATATATATATATATATATATATATATATATGTATGTATGTATATATATACATATATATATATATATATATATATATATATATATATATATATATATATATATTTATATATATAAAGCACTTGTCATTGGAGGAGTACTGCATGGATTTACAATAATATTAGTTTTTATTATTTTTAAGCATATTTGATTAATCTGCAAACATCTTGAAAGTTTGGGTCATCTTGTGCAACAGATTTGTATACACTTATTTAGAAAGCGTATACAAGCCTGTAAATTTACTGAAATAGCTTTTGTTTGAGTAACACTAATCATATCAAATATCAATTCACGAAATTAAATTGCATTCTCATAATCTCATGTAAAGATTCTCCAGATGTTTATTTGCAGGTTGTTGTTAATTATAACCAGGGTAAGTTTGCATTCAAATAACTGGTGCTCCATGAATGTTTTTATCCTGAATGACAATTGTTTTTTCAAATGTACGGGCTTATAATGATCAAAGTACATCATAAGCCATTATAGCACTATTAAAATGGAGAACAGTATTTTTTCAACTACTTACTCGGGTTGCGTTAATAACTATATATATGAATAGGTACAGCATACAGTCAAGAAGTAGCCAATTTTATAAAGAATGTTTTGGTAATTTAGGTATTTGACAAAGCAAATCTTACTTCTTAATGTATTGATCGTTGTTGTTTAGAAATTATTACAAAAGGAATTTTCTTAATTAATTATTTTTTTTCTCTGTATGACTGTTGGTTGTAAGTCAATACTCACTAGAGATTCATGGTAATTTTTCTGTTGTTAAATGCAGGAAGTATAATTAAACCTAAAACGAAACTAGTACCGGTATTAGCATTGTGCATTTAATAACAGTAGAAATTACTGTTGAAACTCAGTTATCCCCTCCAAGTTGGTGTTTAGTTTTGTTTCGTATGCCAGCGGTGCTAGAATATACTGTAAGCAATTGAATGATATACTTTCAAGTAAAATCAAAGAAATTAGTTCTTTGCTTTTCCTGTGTTATCAAATTCAGATGTCTTTTACTACAAAACCGCTGTCTTACTTATGTTAACGAAGTTGTCGTTAGTCCTGTTAGTTCTCTATCTGAAGCAAAAGTAGTTGTTAGTTGGTATAAATAATTCCGTTAGTAAACATATAAAGCATTGCTACTAAGCAATCAGTAGGTTAATCGTTATGCAAGCTAGACATTCTACTTCAAGTGTTTATTAGGCTCAATTTATCTTTAATAAGGAAGTTAATGACATTCAGTATCTTCACTCGTATTAAGTTATATGTTTCTGAAATTTGTATGATTAAATTTTAGTATTGAAATAACATGAATATTTAATGATTCTTTGGTTAGTAAATATTGATTTGAATTTTAGTATATAAAAAAGTAACTACTGCAGTAAGGATAGTTTGAGGCATTGGCATTGGTCTTAATTGCATGTCTTCGTGTGATGTTGTCTTGCCTTAAAGAAGCAAATTTAGCTTCATGTATGAAAAAAAAAATTTTGTCTCGAAAGTTTTTGGTTGTTTTGAGTACGTTCTGTCGTATGATGATTAACTTGTGTTGGTGTCATTTTTTTTAGGAAATGTAGATGTGTCAACCAGTGCCTCAAGAAGAAGGGTCATAAAAGAGGATAGAAAGTAGAAGATTTAACAATAGATTTTTTTTTTCTACTAGAAACTACATGTTAGGTTGAAACTTTACTTTATAACAAAGTTGTACTCTACTCTAAAGAAGAAAGATTCTATAAGGTTTTAAGCAATCAGAAAACATAATTTAAAGCAAATTATATGAATATGAAATTAGGACAAGAAGCTGTTCTAAGATTCTATGTTTTATTTAGGAGTTTGCTATATAACGTTTTAATATTAATAACATTTTAGATTTAATAAATATTAAAATCATACTAATAGGCTATATTTATGATTATTATTTTATCTTTTAAACTTATATTTGCGACATGAAATGGTGAAATATTTAACTGTAATACACATATATCAATTGGTAGGCATAGTCTTTTTCATCTTTTTCACATTATGTTAGAGAAAACGATATCATCTTTTATCTCTGCACAGTTACTTTTAGATTTTATCTTGACATCCAAGAATTTGCGAAAAGACCAGGACTTCCATATTGTAAAGGTGTACTCACCGACAAGCCGGGTTAGAGAAGTGTCCTTTGCTGAAGATGATACCGTCGAATGGCTGCGAAAACGCAACATTTACCGTCATGCCAGATTTCTCGCACTGAACATCCAGGCTCGTGATCTGTGCCATATTGGCCATGGCAGGCACCAGCTCCACGTCATTGCCAATCGTTAGCTGTCCCGTAGCCAGCTGAAAGAGGGAGAAGAAAATGGAGATGATTATATTCATATTGATTGAAGGATATTAACTGATATTATTTCAATTATTTCTCGGTTAGGTTTTCTTCATCTTCGAATAAATAAAGTACTAGATATACCGTATGAATTGGTCGCATAGAAATAGGCCTACTTCATAATTAAAACTAATGGGATAAATAAAAAAGTAATAAAATGGGAAACACATTATGGCTAATGTTGTTAAGTGTAGAACTTGAATTTCAGAGGCAAAGTTGATTCATGCTGCAAGACAGAAATACATACCGCCACATGAAATTATTTTATTAGTGATTTTCTAATCTTAATACACTTCATTAAGCCTTAACATAAATGATATAATATTCCCAAAATTTAGAATATGCATAAATTCCAAATAACTTAAATAATAATTAGCTTTCATTGGATAACTTTTTACTGTCGAAAAGATGTAATTAAGGCTGACACCGTACTTTCTCTTCTTTTCTCATAAGATGCAACTTTCACTTGATAGTTTCATCACATGAAAATAAAATGATTATAAAGACGGGTAAAGTAAGCTGCTCTTGGATCAGTACATTGGAAGGAGAGACTTTATTATTTACGGCAACGAAATAAACACACATTGATATGCATATAAAGTTCATGCTCATATGTTTTTTCATATGTTTTCATAATCAATTTTAAATAGGGATTATGATATCGTTGATTTAAATTTTCTTGGTAGAAAGGTAAAACTTTCTGTGATGTATAAGTAATGAATTCTTAAAAAAGATTTCATACTATACAAAATTGATTATTACAAGTAAAGTAATAGTGGCTAAACAATTCTGTTTATGATTCTTTTTATTCATTACTAGTGTACGCGACCCATCAGAAATAACGGCTGAATATTTAGATATTCAAACACCCATACGGACTTCCTCTCTCCAGGGTATGACTACTCTCCCTCCCCCTACCCTAGGGACTGGGAGAAGTAAGCATGACCGGAAATATATTGTATGTATTTATAATTTTATATATTTAGCCAGAGAATCACTCTCTTTCATGTGGGGGAGATTTTTATATCATACATACTCCGAGTTATTTTTTCCTAAATCTTACTGAAATATACACAAACAACGAATTTTCATTGAAATCTTTAATTTTTGGATTTTTAGCCTTTTGAATTAACCCTATTCAAATTGTATAGCCTCTTCCCCCTATTCAAATTGTATAGACTCTTCCCATTTGCTTGTTTTATGATATTTCATGGAATCGTCACAGAATATTTTATCATTTTTTTTGACGTTCAAAGATGGTGATTAAATACATCGAAAATTAGAAAGGACAAAATCTTAAGAAGGAATGTCTTAGTTTTAAGATAATAGGTGTGTTGAAACCCCATAGAACCGCGAGGCTTTCGGCAGTTCGTGTAATTTCCTGAGCCATATGTTGTTGGGAGCAACACATCAAGTAATATGTTACTCATTGGCCCTTCGAGGGTTAATCATGTGCGTGACCAATTTATGACCAGGATTACGGCCTCACTTCCTTTCATGGTCTGACTCGGCGTAACAGATGATCTTGTTCGTCGTTTTATGGTCTGCGAAACCGACGAAACGTATAAGCAGGGCTACTCTTTATTCTAAAATGTTTAGCTATGCAACATTGAAAAATACCAGGTTATACCTTTTACTTATATATTACTGTGCAATATCTGTTCTAGTATGGAATTTCCCCATTGTTTCAGAATCATATTTTCATGGTTAAGGCAGAGTAAACCAGATTTTCTTTAAATGATAAATCGCACATATGATATTTGCTGAAAATTATCATATTAAGTGGTAAAAGGACCCCATACCTTCTTTAGCGGTAGTACCCGTTGAAATACTACCGCTAAAGAGGTATGGGGTCCTTTGACTTTTTGGTTACGGTTCATCCTCCATTTGCCTACACATACACCGAATAGTCTAGCCTATTCTTTACGGATTCTTCTCTGTCCAT
>NC_090733.1:157724419-157751919 GCF_036898095.1 Palaemon carinicauda | reverse complement strand
AGTAATATTTTTGCCCGTTCGTGCTCGGGACTCGAATGCCCAAGTAAGTAATGATCCTATACCTTAAGTTGGCGTTTTATAGTTTAATATTTATTTCTATTGAAAATGAACATCTTGTTGAAGGGAAACATTAAGAAAAAAAAAGCACGCCACCATTCTTGAATCCATAGCAATGCCCTGATTTTTTAAAACTTGATAACTAGGAAGAAAATATTCCTTTAAATATCTCCCTGTTAAAATCAGAATCTTTTAAAGATATTCTACACACAATTGCGTGGATTTGAAATACTCAATCTTGAATAAACGGGAATATATATTTTCTTCAAGAAGTGTATTTAAAAAAAATAATTGAGAATTTAAGTTTTATTTTCGGTACCCTTTAATTTTGTGAATGCTAAGTTTCAAAAGTCTGAAGTTTCCTTATTTTGATATCAGGTTTAAACACCCCTCTCCTAGCTTTCTATGAGAGAGAGAGAGAGAGAGAGAGAGAGAGAGAGAGAGAGAGAGAGAGAGAGAGAGAGAGAGAGAGAGAGAGAGAGAGATAGGAATTCGTGGTGATATTGTTAGCAGAGGTGGTCAGACAGCTACCTTGTCCTACCTGTCTCTCAGGCATGTACAAATGACAGCAGAAGAGTAAAAGTTCTTGTAAAATCTCTCTCTCTCTCTCTCTCTCTCTCTCTCTCTCTCTCTCTCTCTCTCTCTCTCCTCTCTCTCTCTCTCTCTAAGCGTTGCAATTTTCTCCTCATCCCGTCCATTTTCTACCCATAGAACTTTCACCTTTGCGCGTATTATGATTGGGTTGTTTATTTTGACAATAATAGCAATCACAAATTTTGTTTTAAGCGGCTTAAACGTTTCAGTCATCATATATCTTTTTATTGCGATAGGAGAACATCATAATTTATTTTATGTTTATCAATTAGCAGTAATCTTAGATGGCCAGTGGAATGTTCTTCAGTAACTTGAAACTTAAGAATAGCTCCCTTGGAAGACCTGTTACAGTCATACATGCATCACTATTCACCTCGTTCGAAGTCGTAAGCATCCCAGAAAGTAGACCGGTTTTTTTTTCTTGCTCACAACACCTTTCATTCACATTACCTCTTTATAGGTTTGCTTGTCGAGAAGTGCATTCGTCCCAAATCTTTGTCAGCTAAAGCTTCTCTTTACTACTGTAGTTTCGATTTCACTTTCTAACATTTACATATCCATTGAATTTAGCGAAATTTGCAAATCATATTTTCGAGGTAATCTTATGAAAGTGAGTATTATATGATATAAACTACGTATATTATTTTAACTGATATAAAAGAAAGAAAAACACAATAGTGTTCTTGTAGGAGTTTAGATTGAAGGAAAAAAGGCATTGACAGGTCGTAAAATCAGTTGGAGTAGAAATGAAAGCTTAAAAACTTCGTCGCATTCACTAGGGATTAAACATCATATCAGTGAGGGTTATACTTGCTGTGCCTTTTTAGGTATTAGCTTATTACTTCTGTGTCTGCAATAATGGTTAAATCTCTCCTTACTCTCTGTGCATCTGAGCAATTACTGGAGATGGAAGCGTTAAACCCTAATGGAAAGGAATAATTGAAGTAAACCCATGGTTGCCATCTCCCTATGTGGGTGAGTTTAGAACTTAAAAAAGGTTAGGTAAATTATGCATCAGAAATGCACTCATACATACATACATATATATATATATATATATATATATATATATATATATATATATATATATATATATATATATATATATATATATATACTATATATGTTTGTGCTTGTGTATATAATTTATATACACAGTGTGATTAATATAACTAATATATGTTGTGGACTGCAACCAGAAACTTCGATATCAGTTTTACATTAATATCATGGCTACGAATAGTTTGTGGTAAATTTTATAATGGTACCTCGTCAATTATAACCTAATGATAATTGCTACAATGTTTAAATGAGCTTGAAGTTAAATATCTAAGTACAAATAGCATCTTTTATCAATATGCATGTGCGCTTTTCTATTCATGTAACCTATGTGAATGAGCACATGATTGGGCATCGAATTAGGTACATTCATAATAGCAGGTGCATACGTATATGTATATGTATATGTGTGTGTATATATATATATATATATATATATATATATATATATATATATATATATATATATATATATATATATATATATGGGTGTGTGTGTGTGTGTGTGTGTGTGTGTGTGAGTGTAACGTACAATTAAAATGCAGGGAGACAGCAAATAAGGGTTGTGGTCAAACCTCTAGGGTTTGTTAATAGATTTACGTACTTGTGACAGACATTAAATGCTTACACAGGGCATGAAACCGATATTAACAGAAGGATAAGCATGGGTTGGAGAGTATTTGGTAAACAAAGAGAGATTGGGAAGAGTAATATGCCACTTTCTCTAAAAAGAAAATTTTTAATCAAATTTTCCCACCAGTTTTGTTTTATGGATCTAGAACTTAAGCTAGTTATAACTCAGAGCTAAAGAAAGAATAATGATCGGAATAACATTAAGAAACAGAAAAAGAGCAACATGGATATGAAAGCAAACTAAAGTAGAGATTATTGTAACAATTACTGAGAAAAACTGGACGTGGGCAGAACATATCGTAAAATTGACAGATAATTAGATAGACATCCAAAATAACATAATTGGCGCCTAGAGATTGCAAACAAAGCAGGGGAAAAAAGAGAAAACGGTGGATTGACGAGCTAATGAAATTTGCACGTATAGACTTGTATAGAAAAACCATAGACAGACGCAAGTAGAAGTATATGTGTGAGGCTTTTGCTTTGTAGTGTATTAACTACGGTTGAGGATGATTAAATATATTTGTAAATAAGTAATATGAATCTATAATATGAAAATAAGGTGAATTTTTTGTTTCTTCAAAAGTTTAGGAGGCTATTGTCGGTTAAGTATTAATCTAAAATTAAGAATGGTATAGATGAAGGATGCATAAAATATTGCATAAAAATATCATATTGTATATTTTCTTTTCCCTTTTAAGTAAAACGGAGAGAATTATAAATTTCCAGAGGAAAATATACAGATATCCAGTCTCTTATGCAGCTCGATACAGTTTGTAGTGAATGCATTTGCCTTTCCTTCTGAAGCGGAATGAAAAGCATAAAAAAAAAAATGTAACCATGTTCTCGATGTACGTTAAGAAAATCAGCTAAAAAAGGTTTACGTGTTCTCGAGCGCAGGTAAGAATTGCATAATTCCTTACCTCACTCGAAAAGGAAAGCATTTCAGGTCTTACAATTATAAACCTCCCTGACCTGCATATTGGCACTTTCTAAAATGCACTTCCTAAAGAAAATAAATCTATTATATTAGATCCGTTTCCTGAAGTTTTCCTATTCGAAAATCTTGTGTGCTTTACGTTATAAGTCATTATTTGTATGTCCGAAAGTAAATTTTTTAAGATATGTTGAGAGGAAAAATATTATTGCGTTGTAACCTGCACTCGTGTGTATATATATATATATATATATATATATATATATATATATATATATATATATATATATATATATATATATATATATATATATATAGCGAGAAAAGGACAGTAAACCTTTAATAAGAAAAGGTGGGTGGCAAGAAGAATTAGTTTTCCTTAGCCTATTACAACTTAGAGTGTTTTAAGTTCGTTTGAAATGTCTTACTTATGCCGTTTAGTTTACTGTTACAATATTCAGTCTAATAGTAAGTAGGTCCAGGAGAGGGGCTCAACTTTGATAATGTTTCCTTGACTCTATAGCACTCTTAGATTTTCAAGCGTGATTCTTGACAGCAAATGTACTTTGAGAAACACGTTCGGTCTGTTTCTTTTTCATCTGCACAGAAATTGGCGTATTGAGCGTCTTTCAAGATTTTTGGTGATCACTCTATTCTGAATGTGTCTAATTTTTTTTTTCTATTATTATTATTTTGCCTAGTTTCGAGTATTGTTCCCCTGTCTGGTCTTCAGCTGCTTAATATCATCTTAATTTGTTGGATAAGTTTCTTACTCCTTATCTACATATTAATCTCTGGCATCGTTGTTCAGTTAGTTCTTTATGCAGGTTGCATAAAATTTTTCATAACTCTGATCATCCTTTGCATTCGGATCTTCCCAGAAAGTACCATCTTGCTTGTAATGCTAGGTATGCTGTTGATTCTAATAGTCATGCATTTTCCATCATAAGGCTTAAAACTACACAGTATTCTAGAAGTTTTATTTCAGCCATGACCAAAATGTGAGAATAATCTTCCTCATCTGGTAATCGATGGAACTTCTAGCTTCAAACTTTCGTAGAATATGTTTAGGTTGAACAGGCTGACATGTCTCTGTTATTAATGTTCGTAAAATATTTCATATTAACTGTTGATTACTTTTCTTTTAGTTTATTTACTTCTGTATTTCCTTTCCTCACTGGGGTATTTATCCCTGTTGGAGCCCTTGGGTTTTTTGCATTCTGCTTTTTCAACTGGGTTGTAGTTTAGCCAGTAATAGTAGCAATAATGATAATGATTATATTAATAATGAAATTATAGCTATTTAATTTCAATTGCTTATATAATTGTTTATACGAAGTGTGTCTATTGCACATAGTTAGCTATTGAAGATAAGTCGGTGAATATAGCTTCTTTCTATGTTATCTGATATGAAGAACGGCTAATATTCATGGTATTCATAATGGTAGACGCGTAGATAACGAATTATAATGTACAACGGGAACTTGAATTTTGTCGTAAAGTTATCAGATTTAATTTATAACGTAATTTCATAACATCAGTAACGCATTTGTTGATACCTTTTGTCTGTGAAGTCTGAATGGCAATGGTTTGAGACTATGTATTATGGTATATAGTTGGATATGTTGAATAATGTTGGATATGTTGAATTTTCAACCATTCTCCATTTGATACACGTACTCACAACAACAACAATAACAAGAAATGCAGTCGTTTCTAGTCTGCTCCACCACAAAGGCCTACGGCAGGTCAGTTCATGACTGAGGTTTCCCCAGTTTTCATTACCTCACTGGCCAGTGTGAATTGGTGATAGTGGGAGATTTTCTTCTAATCACTCACAGCTCACACTCACCCCCCCCCCACACACATATATATATATTATATATATATATATATATATATATATATATATATATATATATATATATATATATACATATATATATATATATATATATATATATATATATATATATATATATATATATATATATACAGTATATATATATATATATATATATATATATATATATATATATATATATATATATATATATATATATATACAGTATATTTATATATATATATATATATATATATATATATATATATATATATATATATATATATATATATATATATAATGTATACATGTTAAGTGTATGTATGATAGTCTTTGTTTATGTGAATATATGCATATATATGTGTACAAAATACGCACCATCTTTTGACGAGTTTTCCATATCTGTTATTAGATTATTTATTAGTTTCAATTACTGTTTTCTTTTTATATTCAGACAATGATTCTTGAAATTCCAAACATTAAAACGTCGGGAAGCAAGAAAACAATACCGAATATATGCATTGGATGTTGGGCAACTTTCTTGCATTATTACTCTTTATTCTCTTGGTAATCCTTATGAAAACAAAAATTTTCTTCCATGCTGTTCAGAATTTCCGTCCATTGTTCACGAAAACTTTTTTTTTTTTTTTTTTAATTAACGTTAGATTTGTTTTACGCCTATTATTCAGGATGTCTTGTAATAATCAGATACTAATATTATAAGCCAAATAACTTCTCTCCATGTAGAGAAATCCATGGGCAGTTTTAATGGACAATTCTTGACATGGTTTGTATTATCCTTTCACTTTCTTTTGACGGAATAATCTCTTCTAGGAAAGACATGTTTCACAACTGGCTGAGCTTTTTTCCTAGTTCTACATGTTTATCGTGACATCGATATTTTCTTTAAGTTATAGCCGTTTTTATATTTTAAGATATTTTTAGAAATGGTTCTTAAAATGTAAGTATTCTTAATATATTTTCAGGGTCGAGATAATATCAGTGTATTATGATCCCAGGGATTACTGCCTGCAAAAGAAACCCATTATGACACTAAGAATGATCTTATTCTAGTAACATTTCCTTTCCTTTAATGGTAATAGTGATATAAAATATAATAATTCTTTGAATTTTTTAAAGATATTTCAGAGGGAAATAACAGTCACAAGAGAGAGAGAGAGAGAGAGAGAGAGAGAGAGAGAGAGAGAGAGAGAGAGAGAGAGAGAGAGAGAGAGAGAGAGAGATGCTGTTATACTTGCGGGTTTTTGCGTTTTATAATACTCCAAATTATCGTTTTATATCCTTTACCTGCAAAGAGAAAAAAAAAACAAACATTAGAAAACCAGTTCAAAACATAATTAATTTCAATTGTTGATCATTAAATGAGAATATTAAAGTCAAGAGTTCATCGATTGTAATTGTTAAAAGCCTTATTGTCTTTCAGAGAGGAAAAAAATTCATCATAACCGTCGTACATAAAACAAACCGTAAAACCAAATAAGGGCCAATCGTATAAACAGGAATAGGAATTGGAAAGCATATCAGTGGCGAATAGAACTCTCATTGATACATTAGAACTATCGTACTGTTGCCTTTTTAATGAGTGTTTGAAAATCAGCTCTCTCTCTCTCTCTCTCTCTCTCTCTCTCTCTCTCTCTCTCTCTCTCTCTCTCTCTCTCTCTCTCTCTCTCTCTCTCTCTCAGGAAATAAACCAATTATGCGTACCTTGAGTATATTGAAAGAGACTAGAGATAGTGGATAGTAATATTCCTGATACTTTTTTTTTTAAATATCCCAAGGAGTAATCAACAGACACGTGTCCAGTGTTTGGAATGACATATCTAGAATAATATTTACAAATCATGTAAAATATAAATGTTTATGGATTACGATACGACGAAATGCTACGCCATTGAAACCCAATCCAATCTTCCATTCAGGTTCTTGTACAAATATAAGTCCCGAACGTTTACTATTTTGAAAGCCCTCTCTTCTTTGAAAAAAAAGGTTACCCCAAATAATACACTCCCAAGAGAATCCGTCCTTGGGTCCACGCCATTATGGTTTGCGGTTCAGGAAAAGTGAGTGGAAGGGCTCACGTAATAATAAGTTTAACTTAGTTCCGCTTTTGTTCTCCCCCTCTAGATATGTTTTTACCTGTACTTTTCGCATGATAACGCAAAAGATCATATTGTTTAATTCATCAATTTTTTTATGAAGTTTTCTGCTGGTCATATAGATTATTCGGTATACCTTAGCTAACTCGATCTTGATCGGAACCGCAGTGAATATTAATATTTTTTCCATGTATTTACTCTATGAGAAGTCTTCTTTTACTCAATGCTTCCCTATCGTTTCCCTCACCCATTCGCTTCCATTTCTTTCCTGGCGAATTCATCAATATAATAACTTTTTATGTTGGATTATCAACGAAAATTCTTTCCCAATTTCCACTGTCATATAGAAGCGTGTCGTAACTTTTTTTCTACAGTATTAGTCGGAGGCTGTGGATTCATTCACCGGTGACCGTTAGACTGACTGTCACAAAGCTAACTGAAAGGTTATTAGTGAAGTTTTGGATGTTATTCATCTGTATTTTTTTTCAATATAATGAAGCTTATAAATCACTGGATTTTTACTAGCTTATTTACACAAACATTTGCAAAATTCTTGATAGAAAAATATTTTCCGGGTAAATCTATAAACTTTATATGTAACCTCGTTCCTATAATTATTATTATTATAATAATAAAAATTATTATTATGATTTATTATTAATATTATTATTATTATTATTATTATTATTATTATTCTAATTTCAATCACAGTAATTATTTTTTTGTGTGAAGCTTATGAAATTAAATGAAGAAATATTCAAATACCAGGTTGTGTTTGGCTAATTCCATTAAAAAAAAAAAAAAAAAAAAAAAACTTCTAAAAGTATGCTATTGGCCAACTTACATTAAGCATTTTCGTAACAATTGTTACAAGTGAGCAAGTCTACAAGAATATTTATATATATTTTTCATTCCTGCCTGATTTATAAAAGAGGTCCATTGATTTATAAGAATTCCAGTGGAAAATGAAATATTAAACAAAGAAAGAGAAAACGAAATTGGCAAAGCCTAATCACTATTTTTTTTTTTTTATTTATAAAGAACTATGTTTCGTTAAGCAATCAGCATCATCAACAAGACATAATGCATTAGCGAGAGGGATGAATACAAGCCCATATGGGACTGACCAGTCTGAGCAAAGCAGGGATTCCTTAATCAGCCTCCGCACGAAAGGGAGAACCAGCTTTATTATGCAACTACGCCTCTGCAACTATGCATTCACTTTATACCACTACAACTTCACCTTCTCTTACCTCACTTCTCCCCTGGCCCCTCCCGTCCACCCGTTGATGCCCAACTTATTCAACTCATCGCTAAATAACCCATTTCTGGGAAGGGAGTACCTGAGGTGTCTTGCCTACGTGCCCATGTTGAAGCCTTTATGAGGGAACGTGTTCAGATTTTGCAAGCTTCGTTCTTTATTGTAGCTGTTTTACAGGTAAACGTTAATGGTCATTTTATGTTTACGCTTTTAGAATGGACACGCAATTTAATCATAAATTATTTTACAATTTGATTACCTGTATTTTTTATTTGAAAACAGTATACGATGTTTATTGATATGGGTTCATTATTCCGTAGGTTTTTAGATTTGCACGTCAGTAGAAAAGATTTTCGGTATGAAATATCAACATTAGTATAAGGTGATTCCATTGCAAGCTAGGTAGCCATTGATATATATATATATATATATATATATATATATATATATATATATATATATATATATATATATATATATATATATATATATATATAAATATATGTATGTGTGTGTATGGTACTATAGATAGATATGTACTCATAATTTATGCATCTTAATGTATTAAACTATAAATTAACAAGTGGATAATGAGTCTTGTAAGAAAAGCATTTGAAGGGGGACATATTTGCAAGGTAGTACGATCGAAGAAAGGTTCTCATAATCACTGACAATAGAAGTAGGTGACGATTGCAAGAAAGGTAGGAGAGGGCATCCCAGATTCCTCCTGAATACTGGCAAGAACAATTGTATTTAGTAAAATGCCTTCTAAACAAATATTTGGTAATTCTCAAATAACTTGCATATACTTAGCCTTTTTTATTTATAAAGTAATCACAACAAATATATTTTTGACTGATTTTAGTTGCAAAAATATATACTCATTTGACCTGATAACTATGTGGCGTTATTATTACACATACGATTTTTTAGATGAGTGCCCAATCATGACTTAGCAGCCCATTGGTGCTCACAATAAAAGAAAAAACTTATCTCATGCTCTTAACATGAAGTGAATCAAAAATTGGGTTGCCTTTCTTTTTGTACAATTGCATGATTATACCTAAGACAGAAAATGGAACATCTCACCGAGAAGACATAGAATATTATTAATATCAATTTGCTTTTCGGCAGCTCTTGACCTTTAATACTTACATTGGAATTATATTCTAGCCTATTTATACTTATCTATTTTTTTTCCTTTCCTTTTTGCAAAAGTAAATGGTTTTTTTTTATCGATGAATGACAAAGTCAGAATGCCTTTGCAATACTTCATTTGCAAAATCATGCATATTGAATGTCGAGTTAAAGAGAAATACCTAAAAATATCTTTCAAGATAAAGACGTAATTTCTACTATGAATATGTAGGTATAATGCAGAGAGGGAGAGATTGAAGGAAGTTTTGTTCACATTTAGTTACGGCATTATTTGGCCAGAATTGATTTTTTTTTTATATAATTGCATATTGTTGCTTTTTTATGTTTGCATGTGCAACCGATAACAGAGAAACTAGTTGTGATTAACTTTAATTTACTGTTTAATCATTCATTTTATTCTTGTTGGTTATCAAATTATATCAGATAGTAAAGCTAGAGCGACTTTTTTTTTTTTAATAAGCTTCATGACGTAATAGTACAGAGTTTGAAAATACATGAGATGTAATTAATTTAACTCCAATCCACTGGCCAATCAATAGTTATATGTAAAAATAGATTGTTTCTTAACTATATCCAATTAAAATACACTTGAACTGATGACATATTTAGAGCAAGTGTTTTACTGATAATTCCTATGTATAGAGAAATCAATAAATACCTTCAATTTTGGGCTGTATTTTAGAGATTGGGATATGTGTAACTCACACAATTTATGCCCATGTGAAGTGCTAAGAATATCGGAAACGAAGCCAACGGTTGGCTGGTGCCCTGGACAAACTATTATAAATCCAATCCAATCAGACATTGGTCAATCACTGATAATTACTGTGAAAGAGTTTTTTTACGGTTTATGTGTTTTCGTGTCTGTGTATGTGATAAAACAAACACAACAGAGAACTTGAAATGTGTCAGAAAACATTGATGAATGAATTGATAGTGGATGGTCATAAATACTTGTATACAAAAATACCAGCTGCACTTAGGCCTTGTCTAGAATTAGAAATCTTGAGAACTGCCACTTAAGGTGAAAAGGTCACTATCGAAAGAGTTTCTATAACCGGTATGTTGACTTGTTTGAACCGGCGACGGTTCTTGCACCTTCCTAACATATTGGTTATTGCCTTTAAAATAATTTATGGGTTTGGAAAGCGAACCCCATATTGCTGAAAACCTTCATCCAGATGCAATAAATATTTACCGATTGTAAAAGTCTTAAAACTTGCTGGCATCCATTTCAATATACCATGATAATTATGATCATAGTATTTAAGGAATGAATAGGAATTCTTGTAACATTAATGGTTTATGCTCCATTTTACCTTAAATATAAAAATTACTTTCTCTCAGGGCAATCGTAAAAGGTTGAAATGTAAATATGTCATGACCCATCGTACACATAGCTGTACCATCTTCAAAAGCCACTGCTTTTATTCTATCCTCTTGCAGCTCTCAACCATTTTAGCAAATCATTTTCATGTCAGTTTTACTTCCTATCTACTGTAGATATTACATAATGCTTGTTTTAGAGTTTTTCATTGCATTTATGTCAATTTCAAATACTCCCGGACATCTGTACTTAGAATAAGAAAATATATTTTAATTATCTTAGTAAAATGGAAGCTGGGTAAATAATTATGTATTTGCCGTTACTGTAATGATGATCTTCCGGTATCTCTGTTTTGTAACTCAGTCATGACGTATGAAACTAAATATACTTGTTCAACTGTTTCGTCATTTGTGAGACGGTAAATCAATATTTATAATGGGAGTGCATGATTAGTGTCCAAGACACTGGAGCTTTTATGGCCTTATATCCGCTTAATATATTGATATGCTATAAACGAAGTTACTAAATTTTATGAAAGTGAATGCCATATATGTATCAGACTTAATCTTCCATGTATTTTACTTGTAGTTAAGCTGACGTCATAAAAGTTATTCATTAATAATTTGTTCTTTGTTATATCTTGGAAGGAATTATGTGAAAGTAATGATGAAGTTTCTTTTACAATTGCTTTACAATTTTGTTCAGTTTAAGGCTATTTAGATAATGAATGACAAAGAATGAATCTACGAATTTTCCAGGAATCGGGTGTTATGTGATGTTTCAAGAAATGCAACGTGTCAGAAGGAAAACTCATGTTACAGGTTTATGAAAGAATTATAAGTTTCACATCTTCACGGTGGCAGAGGAAAACAGCGGTTTTAAATTGAATTTCCTTTTATTATTTATTCAAAACAAACGATATGGGCATCAGTGACCTTCGATGTCAGAATGCCAGAAAACACTAAATCAATCAGTCAGTCAAAGTGTTTTCCGAAATATCGAAGATTATTATGTATGACCAATTCGGATCTTTACATGCCTATAAAGATATCTTGTATCCCTGCTCGTGTTAGGGGAATGTACGACCATAATCCTCAAGAAAGTGTCGTGCATTTTAACACATGACTTCTGATCTCGCCTCGCTCTGAGAGGGCAGTACTAGATTGCTTGCAACCTGTAACCTTTCATTTCAGAGGGAGTGGGGTAAGGGGCAAGAAAGGAGGATGCATGGAAGTAAGGGGGCTTTTGGAGGCTCTGGGAGGCAGCACCACATAAACATGAGGTTTAGAGTGGTGGTAAGGGTGGATCACAGGGCCTATCTCACACACCAAAGCAACATTCTCTCGCAACTCAGGAAAGGGAGTTTGGGGGCTGGGGGCTTGAGGAGGGGAATGACCCAATCAACCACCTTTCAACGTCCAAGTCTTTGCATTCTCCCTGAAGAAATTATGGCTTGTGTGTCTTCTCTCCAGAGAGTATTCGTGGGGCCGTTTATCAAGACTGTCTTTATTCAAAGGAGAATGGGTGGTGTAAGAAAGATGGCCATTGTTGAGGGTCAGTGTTTATTGGAATGATTAGAAAAAATTTTTCCTTTATTAGTCGTTCAGATGGTCCCTCTCAATTTGTTTTGCAGTTCCTCTTACCAGAATTTCATTTTTGAAAATTAAATGCTACTAAGAAGACTTCTACTGCAAATGAGTACTTTGAGTACTTTTCAATTTAGTCATTCTGAAGTTTACTGATTTTTTGGTTTATTGCAGGAAACCACATTGCTTGCGTATTCGGATTGTTGCACTGGAAAAGTAGGAATTCTGAAATGATCAATCTAGTGGAAGCACTCCTCTGTTAATGAAATTGCATCATCTTTCCTGATTTGAAATCTTTTATCGGGCGACAGATGTGTTAAGGAGAATTATCCCATAAAATCTGGCGGAGAAGAAAGCAAGAGTAAGAAGGAAGCCTTGTTATCAGCTAACGAGCCTTTTGTCATGGGTGAGCATTCCAGACACCTGCGTTTTATCTTCTTGACCCAATCTGACCTCTTGACTTCATACCATTCTCCTCTTTGCCTGTCTGTCGATTTTTTATCCCATTGACATCCGGGGAATGTTGCACTGCTGCTGCCTTTGTTGGCTTGTTACCAACGACCATGAGAAAATTTCATTGTATTGTAGAGCTTGCGTTTGTTGTTTCTCTCTCTCTCTCTCTCTCTCTCTCTCTCTCTCTCTCTCTCTCTCTCTCTCTATATATATATGTGTGTATATATATACATACATATATATATATATATATATATATATGAATAATTGATAGAATAAAGTAATGCTGTCATAAAATGTTAGTTTTTGTGCCTCTTGAAACTTTCTCACAATTTTCAAGTTGTTTATAACAATTTTCAATTCGTTTTCTTGTGTGTTCGGTAATAGGTGAATAAAGTATTTAGTTTTTGCTTATACAATCTTTCTAAATTTAAAACATTAAAAGCAAAAATTGACAAGCCTAAGATTGTCTGTTTCGTTAGCTCTTATCAAATGACAGCGACACCTTCGAGCGTGTCCCCAAGTGTTATCACTAAAGCGATGAATAACCTAAGCCTTATCACTTAACAGTGTCTGTTGGCGTCCAATACTCTGCAACTTTCATCTGGAGGTAGATGGTGACCTTTGTCAGCTCTCTCTCTCTCTCTCTCTCTCTCTCTCTCTCTCTCTCTCTCTCTCTCTCAAAAGAATCCAAAGATATTTTATGAGCGAATAAGCAGTAAGGCTGAGAAGTGGGGGGAGAATTTACCTAATAACATGCAGGTTAGAATGTCGCTTATGTAAGTTCCATAGCTTATGTAGAAATAATCAGTTGGCCTTTTAATATCTATTGCGTTTTATTCTGTTTAGCTGTCCGATTGTTTACATCAATGCGTTATATGTGTGATAGAATTCCAATATAGTTCGTATTTAATAATTGGTAACTTTTAATACGCGTTAGTCTTATGAATCTTCCCTGTGTTATATTTCGAGTCTTAATAGTTATACTGAATTTTATATCAGTGTGTTTTCATTTCATGCCTCTAGTTGTTAAACGTCGCTTTTGCTGCTTCACTATTTATGATGCAATTTTTTTTTTACTACGAGAATCTATTATCCCAACATTACTCTCTCTCTCTCTCTCTCTCTCTCTCTCTCTCTCTCTCTCTCTCTCTCTCTCTATATATATATATATAAGTATTTATATATATGTATATATATATATACATATATATGAATTTATATATAGATATATATATATATATATATATATACACACATTTATATATATATATATATATATATATATACTGTATATATATATTCTAAAGACTCTGTTCTGTAAAGTACATTAAAACCTTTTCCTTCCTATATATATTAGACGAAGCAGTTAAAGCACACACCCTGTTAACGCTCATGTTGCAATCGTGATTAATGAGAGTATTCTTGAATGTTTCCTTGCCCCGTTGACGTAACGAGGAGGCACAGTGATTCCTATCCTGGTCATAAAATGCAAACATAATTGGATGCTGAGGCGTAGTCAATAAAGGCATGAAATATGTTCAGGTCAGTGAATGGTTGTCGGTCGGCTCTTGCACGTCTCTTTATGGAATACAATACATCAAGGCGATAAGAAAAAGATCAAACAAGCTTGCGTGGCTTCAAGATGAATATCTTATAATAAAACTGAAGCATGATTGATTTGAGATGAAATGAGGTTAAGCTTTAACCATATGTGGCAATAGATGCTTTTGTATTAGTATCTAAAAACATTTATGCAACGCTGAATTGAGCTAGAGAGGATTTTGTTTAAGATAAGACCTTATCAATGATGAGTCATTTTAATGTAGATCTCAAGTTTTTTTAAGCTTTTTTTGTCTGCATATAATTTTGTGGTCTTCCTTTTTAAGTGAAACTATTATTTACATATTTGTGTACCAACACTAACCAAATATAACAGCCTTTAACTTTGACGTCAGTTTTATAAACCTTGAAGCCATTCCATAATTTTGATTATGTTGGTTCTCCCTTATTTTTTTAGGATTGTTAAATTAAAACTAGGTTTGCAAACGAATTGCTTAGTATCCTAAAATTACTTAACATTTTCTGCATAGTAATGCATTGTTATTAGAATTTGAAGGAATTTTCTAGTTATTGAATAATTCCTAAATTGAGTCTAACAAATCGAAATTGTATATCAAAATTGGATACCAAAGTTCATATGGATCCTCTTGTTCCGAAAAGAATAGTAGATTTTATGTATATACAGTATACATATATATCAATATATATATATTGTAGGTACTAGATTTTTTTTTTTTACAGTTTGATTATTTAATTTTTATTGTGTGAACAATAATTCTCCTTATCAAATATAGTATTATAGACCACATATCAGAAAATACAGTAATTGTCACGCTATTTTAGCATCTAAATTTATTTGGCAATTATCCCTTCCCTACCCATAGTGTCCGTATGAGCTAAGCGGTTTGATTTTTAATGGGAAATGAAGAGATCACCGGCTGGACGTTTATCTTCTAGTAGAACCGGACCTCTCTCTCTCTCTCTCTCTCTCTCTCTCTCTCTCTCTCTCTCTCTCTCTCTCTATCCTTTAAAATGTATTTTTCTTAATTTTTACACGGTGATAATGATGGAGGGCGGATTAAGTTACTCGGTGCATCCTGAAGTCGCTTTCCTGATTGCTAAGTAGATTTGTAACCATTGACTACATTAATGAAATCGCACCACTCTTCATGCTTACCTGTAATGAGCAGGAAGGATGGCCATTCAGTTGGTAGTTAAGACATTAACCTAATACGGAACTGGTTTACCCGGTAGACCTTATCTTCCTGGAGAATCACTCGTCACAGTTCACTTGACTTAAGGTGACATAACTCCACCCTGAGATGTTTAGAGCAGCGTTGGGTAGCTTGTTTTATTATTTACACGGTATCTTTTCTATATTCACCCTTTTTTCTATAACTTTCATGTTTGGAATGTTTATAGTAAATACTAGATAATCTTGTCATAGTTTCCTTTTCCAGTTTCTCGCTGTTTTGCCTTTAGTGACCTAAAACGAAACATATGTTCACAGGAGAGTTTCAGCAATATAACATTAGTCACTTTGAAAGCATATTTTTTTTCTGTTAGACTCTCATGTGGGTTGTTCAATATCAGGCAGCTGTGCGTAATTTCAATTGAACTTTTCATCTAATTATTAAGTAATAAGGACGTATTGCATCCGTTGGGGTTTTCTTTATTTCCATTATTCAAATTTTATGCCATCAAATTTCCAATTTTGAAAACTAAATAGGACGTTTTCCTATAACCGTAATAGAATATTGTTTTCATAATCAAAAGGGTGCAGTACTATTGAATTCTCTTGCATATGACCCCCCAAATGACCAAATCTTTAACTGAAATCCGTACCATACATAAACCATTAATCTACAATTAATACACACTGCAACTAGGAATTAGAGCTTACAAGACAGGTTCTTCGATGTAACTAACTTGGTTTAGCGTGGAAAGCTTTTGGCGCATTTCCAGTAGAAACATCAACTGACCTCTCTCATCCAGTTCTGCACGGAGCAGGATGCCAAGAGATCTTGGCAACGAATGCATCTTGTATAAGAACAGGAAGAGTAGGTAGAAAATATAGAATAAATGACAGTAAGAGTAAGAAAATGGTAACCAAGAGACACTGCGTCGAAATAAACAAGATGGATCAGACGTGGATAAACGTTACTTTAAAAAGGAAATGAAATAAGAATGGCAATTATAAAATGTGAGGCAACATTAAAGATTCGGAAAAGTAAAACTCCAGACGATCTCCAGCCTTAATAAAATAAGGCATAGGACCGATGCCAAAGATGATTATACACTGGCCACCACCATCTTGGCTTGGCCGCGGATTAGTCTAGACGTTTCTCAGCCACACAAAGAGTGAATGGGATGCGAGATGGTGGTTGGGAACTGGGAAAGGCAACGTTTGGAAGGAAGGGCGAGGGAAGGAGACCAGGTAAAAGGATTTCAGAGTTTTGTTTAATTACATTCGGGGAGAGAGAGAGAGAGAGAGAGAGAGAGAGAGAGAGAGAGAGAGAGAGAGAGTAAGTATGTATGAAGTTTGGATGTATGAGTCCCGGTGTTGGTTCTTTGAAGGCAATTTAGTGCCGTCATCCCAATGAAATGATTACTTACCTTGTGTTAGAATTAAAATGTTTAAAACTCATACAGAAAAGTATTTACTATCATGTAAGTACTATTCATATCTTGAAAACGCATGTGGTATATATATATATATATATATATCAAAGGCCACTATCTTTCGGTTTTCTCGGCACAGTCCAAATACACGTGCGCACACGCACGCACACAAATACACACATGTATGTGTGTGTGTATATATATATATATATATATATAATATACATACATGTGTTTATATATATATATATATATATATATTTGAGTAGAGTAAGAGACAAGCGTGGGATTTTTAATAGTTAGGAGTCTCACACTGTATTAATGACTTACCGAATTTGATCAAAGGAACAAGAGGTAAAGAATTTCTTTTTTTTTTCTTTTTTTGTGAATTGAAGTGGTACTGGGGAGAAATGTAAGTGGTATGATATAGACCCTAAGCAACACAGCCAAGATGCAGAATACTATTGGAAAGGGCATTGGCGAGGTTTGAAGGGGAAAGGTAAAACTCGGAACAATATGAATAAATTTTTAAAAGTGAGACACCCGTTATGGCGTCATGTTGAATATGAAGTAAATACTATGGTATGAACGCAAAGTAATAGTAACCATAACATGAAAGCGTAAAAGTAAGTAAAGAGGTAACGGAAATGGTTACCTTTACTAACTAGCCATGCTTATCGATTATTTAATTATCATTCATACTATAGAATGGGTATAGATGGTAAACTTTGATTATGATCTACCTTGAGTTTCTTCGAATTATGTACTAAAATAGGAAATAAATCTTTTAGGACAATTACAGTTTCCTACTCTCTCTCTCTCTCTCTCTCTCTCTCTCTCTCTCTCTCTCTCTCTCTCGGTAGACTGCATTAAAGAAATCAACTGGTTAGTAACAGATAGCGACTGAGTCATTAACAGTCTGAAATCCATTAGACTTGACAGCCAATATATATTGTCTTGGGTTCTATTGGAACATCTGGTTGGATTGAATTGCTATCTTGCGATTGATTTCTCTTGAGACTTATTTTTTTATGTCCCTTTGTTTACTTCTGAAGTTAAAAGCATCTTCATATATTCTATGTTTTTTTTTTTAATATAAAACTATTTCTTTCCTTTTGAATATTCTTCAAATCCACACTTTTTATGTTTACCGGTAAGCTATCCCGGAATCCATATGAAATTCTTTGAATGGCATTCAGCTGACCGCAATGAATGGGCTTTTGGCAATCTATTACTGGCGGGGAAGGTGAGTCCTCTCATTCTTCCAGGACAGACAGACGCTCATTCGTCTTTACTTTCATTTAGCAGAGTTCAGCTTTCACCCCAACGCAGGTGAAGGAATTTCGTTGGCACGGGTTGCCAGGCCATTCTATTCTTAGTTCATACAGGTTCATTGGCGTAACAGAAAAGCCGACCTCGACTGTTAATTTTATTAACTACTGATGTTGAGGTTATTAGAAGGTTTGCTGTCGGGGTGATGTAGGCAATTATGTTTTTAGTATTTCATATTCATAATGTCTCATGTTTATATTTTTATGTTTTTTTATTCAGTTTCTGTTTTTTTTTATAGATTTAGTTAAGAACTCTGAGCTTATGTCGATTGGGATTATTTAATCTCTAGTAAATTTAACTTTAATTTTAATTATGACCACTCAGTTACCTAAGGGATGGTGACGGTAAATTCCAGGCTTTTTTTTATGAATATGACGTTAAAAGTGTTGTAATACGTTCCCAAATGGTATGGTAATTCTGAATGGTTTTATTCATAAACCTCTTAATGATATATTTTGTATTTCAGTTACTTTAAAGCACTGAAAATGCGTTCCTTAACATACTTTCTGAAAGTAATATTACAATTTTAAATAATTTATGACGTTGTCATGATTACTTCTATGATTAGTCTTTTTAGACTTAGGTACTACAAAAATAATGCTGTTGGGTGGTCTTGGTTTGTAAGAAAGTTAACTTTATAGATTGCAAATACAGGGAGGTCTTCGAAAACTTTGGAAAATAAAGTACAATTTTCACAATTATCAAAATATATAACGCTAATGACTATAATAAGAAATGCAAATTGGAAACTTAATTAAAACATTCAGATTGACAAATACACAACAGAAATTACAAAGGGCCGTAATCTATTTGTACTTTCGGTATTTGAAAGAAAATTTTCACGGCAACTTTTGATTTAAGTAGTATCAATTCTGTAACTTTTATTCATATTACTAGATTTGAATAGCTAATCAACTGACGACTTTGCTCTAAGTGTAAATGTCATTGGGCTTTCCCCTTCTTTGGGTCGAATAGACGTCTCGCTTGAAGTTAAGGCAATTTGTCATCAAGGTTCATTGCATTTTTCAATTTGTTTATCCCTTTTGTATATGGAAAGATATAAATGGATCATGGTTTAGTTGTGCATAACTTGATGAATACATGTGAAAAGGTTCTGCTGAGACTTGAATTACAGACTTTCGTGCGATTATAGGGCTAGTCTGGTATGCGACAAAAACTTGCATATAAATGATAAGGTCAGTGAATATAGTGAAAAAAAGGAAATGACTGATCATCCCTTTTATACCATCTCAAGCTAATGAATTGGTTCTGTATGTGTGGTCCTAGTTCTGCGAAGTCTTTCAGATTGGTTTTATTTGTGACGTAGATCGAAAGGAACTACTGTAGATAAAAGATAAATAACGACAAGCTATATATATTTGTTATATAGTTTACATTTAAGTGGTATTAAAAGTAAGGTTTTCCTTCATTACTATATAGCTTATTGAGATCTTACAGAGAAAGTTTTCTTTGAGTCTGCATTTTTTTTTTATCTCAGCAACCAACTCTTAGCTGACGCTTGGTTGAATTTTTTTATTTTTTTTCAAAGTTGTAAAAAGATTTAGCATAAATTATCATGCACCCGATAAATTTTCTATAGCTTTAATAAAAACGATGTGGGGATGAAAGATAGATATAATTATTTACTTAGTTCAAGAACCTGGCTTAAATTATCTATAGCTATTTAGAAATATTGCTCAACAATTTTGCCTCATATCAAGAACGGGAAGGTTTTATTTCCTTTCTATTTGCATCAGCAAACAAAATGTAGTATCGCAAACAATAGGGAGCCTTCGGCGTGGTATCTCTGTGGCATATGTACTAAGTGGCTCTGAAACTTAATCTAGAGCAGTTTGTAAAGACCAAGAGAAAGTATGCAACGGTACCTAACATTCATTGTATCCTGAACGTCTCTCTCTCTCTCTCTCTCTCTCTCTCTCTCTCTCTCTCTCTCTCTCTGTGTTTTGTCGTTGGGGGTCATCTGAGATCTGAAAATTTTTATTTACATATAACGTTTATCCACTGTATATTGTATCTACTGATACAAATTTGTGAAAAGTCTGATCATCTTTTTACAAAGTGAAAGCTTTTCAAGCTTTTAAATTTAAGGCGAATAAGATTTAATGCTTATATATTAAATAATTAGAGTGTAATGTATTTCCTATATTTGAACTGGAACACAGACAAATTCTTCAAAACTTTATTGCCAATAGATAACGAAACAGCGTGAAAAAATATATTGTATTATATATAATTTTAAATCATTGATTGCTACACATTTGCCTTACTAGATTGCTTCAATGTACCTAAATTAGATACTAGGATAGATGATTTTAGCTTCATCTTTCTCAACCTAATAGATTACATAGATCATCAAGGTATACTACAATTATTTCTATATATGTACAAAAGGGAAAAGAAAACATATTAAATGTTAGCAACTTTAAACGTGAGAAATCATCCAAATAGATCAACAATATGCAAGTCCAAAACATACACACTGAAAAGGTATCTTTCTTTTTATCATATAAATTCTATTTGATAAGTCTCAGTCTTGCCAATAGTTTAATATATTCATTCTTTAGTCGATCTTTAACAAACATTTAAAACTTTTGAACATTGGGGAATTAGATTTTTATATCAATGCAATGAAACGTTTTTCCCATATGCAATGAGGTAGAGAAATCGCCAGTGCATCATTTATGTAGTCTCTCTCTCTCTCTCTCTCTCTCTCTCTCTCTCTCTCTCTCTGAAGGAGTCATTTTGCGGATAAAAAAGCAACTAATGACTGAACAGCAATGCTTACTGCAATAATTAGGTTTATGCAAGAAAAACGAAGTAATGCGATACAAAATGAAATAATTCCGTTGAATAAAATTAACTTTTCTTTGGAAGCTGAAATGTAAGCGTGTTTTAACTGTATAAACAGTTGAAAAAGAATGTATTTTCTTTTTCAATTTCCCGAAATAATAACGAGAAGCAATATATACTGTATATATATATATATATATATATATAAGAAGAGGAAAAACAATTAGGCATTTAACTAGGCAATAAGATAGAGAGAGAGAGAGAGAGAGAGAGAGAGAGAGAGAGAGAGAGAATCTTCCAAGTAAGGTTTTACGCCTGCGCCTATGGATGGGATAAGAGAAAGTTTTGGGAAGGATGGCGGTTCATTTGACGCAAACATGGTCGAGGGCTTGGTCTCTCATCTACGGAGGCTTACCTAAGGAGATCCTAAAATTTTCATAATCTTTTTTACACAAAGACACGTATACAGGGCACAAACACACACACACACACACACACACACACACACACACACCTCAGTGTCATATTCATTTTAGCTGTCATCATGAGATGAAAAAAAGTCCATCTTTTATATAAAAATTTTATTCATTTGTTAAGATTTTGTATTTGTCTATGGTCTTCCTAGTCGATCTTAATCGATTGTGCTAATTAGAAGAATGAGAGAAAAATAATCGCTTTAGCCAAGTTTCTCTTTTCTTGTTCGTGCTGAAATGAAAAGCAAGATGCCTGTTGTTGTATTTTCTCCTATTTGAGACATTTTACCCTGAGATATGACATGAAATTTTTATACAATATCAAATCATATTTTCTTTGCGTTATAATGATGCATGAAGTATTTTTTCCGTGCTCCATGGTAATTGTTAATTTTATTCAAAAATCGGTCTACTTATAAGTTGTAATGAACTAAGGAAAGAAAGTTTGTTTAGACACATTCACGACTATTCTGTCCAGTGTCTTCGGGATTGTTCAAAACAATGTCTTGTGGCAAAATTTTTAATGCCATAGCAATATTTTAGCAATCATGGATCAGCCGAATTAATTGCATTGTATAGGACGATTTATTTAGTGAAATATATTTAACCCATATTTTGTAAATACAAAATAAATTTTTTTCTTTTTCTATTGATAATAATGATAACTAAAGGTACTCTCTTTACTAAGTTGATTTTACTATTTTCTGAATGCTTGTGCCGTGTTGGACCTTGAAGGGGTTTCTCTAGGTGGGTGTAAAAGTCGAAAAGGAAATGATCTTCTAACGGAAAATATGTGCGTATTTATATGCTTATGTATGTATGTTTGTATGTGTATATATATACTTCTTTGTTACCCGTATGGATGAGTATTAGATTCATCAAGTGCTTTGTAGTTTTTAACATTAGACAGATGCATGTTGAATTAATTTTATATTATTGAATAACTAAATGGTGGTACGATTCCATATCTCATTGTTGCGACTCCATAGCTCATACATCTTTTGAATTGGTCTCGCTTTCAAAACTGGTTCCGATAATAACAAGCAAATAGCGGGATTCCAACACGATGGGGTTACTTTGACCTGGTCAACCACCTTGAATAAACTTAATTGGTTCGCACATATGATGAGCTTGGAGATCAAACTACATTTAGATAACTCATAACAAAGAGTATTAGCATCCAGAAGTTGTTTATATTCAGAGAGAGAGAGAGAGAGAGAGAGAGAGAGAGAGAGAGAGAGAGAGAGTGGGTGGGTTTGCCGGTAATAATGTTCTCATTTTCCATTTCATTTCACTCTTTTTTTACTCAATTGTTACAATTAAGAAAAATCGTTTTTCATACTGACCCGTTACACTCTCTTTTCATGGAGAGGGAAATTCAGTTTCACTTTTTCTTACAGTGGCATTTTTTTCTTGAAATATTTTACATTGACTTTAGTTATGTTGATATACAGTCCATTGAAGATTACTGTAAATACGAAAGAGCATCCATTATATTATGTGGATGGATGAATCTTATTAACATGGTACCTTTTAACACTCACAGAGACAAAATAAACTTCGTAAAATTGTTTGGAAATCTATTGTTGGTTTATTTAAATCGCCGGTTGAAAAAATTGGTTTTGCAAGTAAAACTGAATTAGTGGAAAAACTTGTCTTCATGAGAGAGAGAGAGAGAGAGAGAGAGAGAGAGAGAGAGAGAGAGAATTAATCATAATCCTGGAAGAAACTCTAGAACTGATAACTTTGATTTCTGTGAATGGCCTTGCCGACCCCAGCACTGGGCCATTTGGTCATAATTCATAAAACTTTATTTATCCGTGAATCATATGTTTTGTGGTCTGGGTAACGGTACACTTCCGACCTTTTAATTTTTAGCTATTTTACTTTATTTACACGAGAGAACAGAAATTCTGTGCAAAATATTGCCAAATTAAACTCGAGATTTTAGAGTATGGCCTTGCAGATATTTCTTATGGACGTTCTTGTGTATTTTATGAATTGCCTTTAAAGGGAAAGTGAAATCCAAGGCCACCCGTTCAAGAGGTACTTTCCCTCGGGTTTAAAAATATAGGAAAAATATATAAGATATCGACCCTTGACAAATACTGTTAAAAAACGGTAAATGTCTGGCAACATTTATTCCAGGATTTTTAACGTTTTAAAAACGTATATGTTAACGTAAAAGAATGACATGACTGTCACTAACCCATAAAAGATCATAACAAAGGTAAAATTGCGGTCGCTTGTCTTTTACTGAAATACGGTTAAGAACAGTATATTTTTATGGAGAATTTCCGATTAGAATTTTTTTTCCTCCTAACAGTGCAGCTAGTGCTGGAAAAAAAATATTTTATCCACCGAAACTGAGGTACATTTGATCATTCAAGATAGTGGAAGAATGAAGTCTATAATGCAGTGATTTGGGAATTAAATAAGGGTTAGGGGGTAGGAATGGGCTGCTGGAAGGGGTCAGGGTGTTAAAAGGAAGAGAAAGGTGAGAGGCGAAGTGGTCATCGAAGTGAGCGGTCAAAGGTTTGCGAGTAAGCGTGTGCGTATGACCTTATTTTACTAAGTGGTGGTATTTACTCTCTTATTACAGCGTTTACTATATAAGACAGCTGTAACTAACATTCTTTACCAACATTGCAGATTCATATAAACAGGTAGCATATTCGTCTTCATAGTTTAATTAAATGTTTTCGTCTCCATCATAAGCATCATAGGGTACAGCGACCTCCAGTTGTCTTACAGTAGAAGGTGGATGATCATTGGCTAGCTAAAGGAAGCCAGGGGGCATCTTCCTTCAGAAGTTCACCTTGCTAGGTCGTGGCGCCTTGCCAAAGCTACACCTTCATCCTCCCCCTTACCTCCTTAATGCCTTCGCTTCCTCCAACCATGGGGGTAAAGGGGTTAGCAAGCAGAATGCTAAGGAGTCTTTTGCCCTCTGATATTGCACTGTACTTGGCATAGTCATCATAGGTGTCATTATTGTTGAATCTGATCGCGAAGTTATATAAGAATTCACCATTTAACTTTCCTTTAAGTCGCTTTCATGATTAAGCCCATTTTACTGACATTTTAATTACTCATTTCACAATATAATTTAATATCTTTCAGTTAATGTCATGAGAGTGAATTGAAAGATTGAATGATTTTTTTTCCTCGGAGAATAGAGTAATAATCTTGTACGTTTGATTGGAGTCAAATTAACGTATAATCCCTATATAATGAAATAAAAAAAAATTGTGCAAGATTTTCGCTATGCACTAAGGAGAGTGGAACTCTTATGTCCATATGATTGATCTAAATGGAATTTTTATTCCGGATATTTTAATTAGGAAAACTTATGAGAACTAAATGTAATGTCTGATTATCAAATCATAATTAACTCCTTTTTCCAAGGGATTCTGAAACCGTAATGAACGATAGCCTGTGACTGCAGTTCAGGATTATAAATTTACGAACTTTCATTAACAAATTACGTAACTGAAACAGATTTATTTTATTTCTGAAATAGGAAATTATATACTTATTCATAAATTTATTAACAACTTGGGCGACCTCACTTTAAACACGGTGATGTATTTCCATTATGGTAGACACCAGTACAAAGAATAAACTAGATACATTTAATCTTGTAAAAGGTGTAAAAAATAATTTCGGTTTATATAAGAAAGTCATTTGATTCAAGACCCTTTGAAGACCACCCATTACCAAGTACATGAAAGGGAAATAACTGAATTTTATTTCAATTCTTAAAAGCCCATTACCAGCATTTCCTTTAATTTAGTGTTATTGGTGTTATTTAACTCTAAATCTATCTTTGAGCTTCTTTTCCCTTGATAGTATAATAGTATACTGTATATGTATTTATATAGCCTATATGTATATATGTATGTATATATATCCATGTGTGTATATGTGTGTATGTATATATATATATATATATATATATATATATATATATATATATATATATATATATATACATACATACATACATACATACATACATACATACATATTCATCAACATTCAGCTGATTTTCCTAACAGGAGGTTCGTTGAAGAATTATGAATATAGCCAAGGCCTCATTGTGGCAGAATCATGTCTTTATTATAATTATTTTGAAATCTAAGAATATCACCTTACAATAAAGAACTAAATCATCAAAAGATATTAGACATCAAGGAAGTCATTGAGGGGTCTTTGTCATCACAAAGATTAAGAAAATAAGAAATGAGAGCCGAACACATTTCGCCATTTCAGACGGGAAAAAATGGTATTTTTGAGCGCACGAATGATTTTTAGGCTCGAATAGAATTACTCAAGTAGGTTAACGAATGTTATATGTCATCCAACCCCCTCTCCAAGCACTTTTCCTCCTTCATTCCACTCCAAAAAAAAAAAAATGTATTTGCCTGCGAGCTCTTGAGATTACATCATGGCATTAGAAAAACGACATGAGCCGGTTTTCATATTGATTCTGAACTCCGAAATATGTACCTTTTGTTTTTTTGCCATAATAATGAGGCACTATTTGGGTCTTCCAAGGGAGAAAAAAAGAATTATGATCGATTGCTTCATTTCCATGCGCTGATATGTGCTTGTCAATGTCTTTATTTTATGTGTTTTGAAGTGCATTTTTTAAACAATCTGTGTGCAAATATCCGTTACCGGATTCTGCTTAGCAAAGGCTCAATTTTATAGTTATGGATTATGAATATATTTCAGAATCCTAGGTAATATATATATATATATATATATATATAGAGAGAGAGAGAGAGAGAGAGAGAGAGAGAGAGAGAGAGAGAGAGAGAGAGAGAGAGAGAGAGAAATTCTTTTCTAAAAGAATATTTAAGTATATCGAATACTTTGTCATTTGATAAATTTTCAAACTTTCAAAGTAAGATATCCTTTAGAGTTGATGATGATCAGTTTTAGGTTAATGCTTTCTCAATTTTACACTTGATTAATACATTCATAATTATAAGTTGACTAGCATATAGAGGATTGGCAATTGAAAAGTGAAAAAAAAAAAAAAACTTTGGAAAACGATGATGATTCGTAATTCCTCATTAAGCTTATTTGTAGAAGAGCTAGGTTTGATAAATCCAATACATCACTAATCATGAGAGTGCACATAAATATTCCTATTCATATTATATAATAATCAACATCTCAAGTTAACTTACGAACTGTATCTGGTTAACTGTAAACCCGTAACTGGAAAGTGACCGTCTTACCTGCAAAAAGAGAGAGAAAGATTTTTAGAATGCATGTCTTCACAGTTAGTTTTTAGATGAATAATTGTTGTTCAGTTGAAAAATAAAATGAAAAAATGTAAGCCTGATGTTTATTTACATTGAACTTTTCATTTTTGTTTCCCCATTCACTTTTGAATTAGTAATTTGGTTCACTGTATCCTCTTCCCGTAGCTGATGGGTCATGTGAAGTTCCACCTTTTCAAGTTTGGGGCTGTGTAATTCTGTTTCTTGAACATTGGCATTGCTATAAACTCTAAACCAAGACCTTCCAGTCTTATGTTTGAATTCCATTACTTGAGGATAATTTGTGTAATAACACCTGTTGCGTCATGTTTATTGATGTTTAGTGTTATTGATAATTAGATTTAAATACGTTTAATTCCATTTATCATTTTTCAGTTATG